>NW_020838919.1:0-8330 GCF_003676395.1 Aethalodelphis obliquidens
TATATATATATATATATATATATATATATATATATATGTAAATATCTCAGGAAGCTAAATACATATATCGATAGTAGGTTTGCCTAGGGGAGATTTAGTTCGTTCTAATTGGCCAAGCACTTTCAATTTATTTCTACTAAACAGGCCTTTGATATGGAGAGATTTATTTTTCCTCTTTTTTCCATCTAGAAGATAAACACAGTCTGAGATCAGAAGGGGCTTCTTGTAAACCCAAGAAGGTTTCCAGATTGATGGGTTTTTATTTGTCCTATCTTGTACTGGGCTTTATCTCTGACCCATTAAGTGTGTTTCAAATATGTTTTATTTATTTTATTTTTACATCTTTCTTTGGATGACTGACCTGCGTCTCTGTTTGTTTTTTCACTAATTTGTGTGAACTGCATATTGTTTAAACCAAAGGATTAAGTGGGGAGTCTGTATTGCTTAGCAAAATTTGCCAGAAACGGGGTAGGCCAGCTTGCCTCTGTTCACGGAAAGCATAAGTGTTTTACAATTCATTCTGGGAAAACTTCTGAACCCATACCAAAGAACTACTTGCTGTCTTGGACTTTGGACACTACAAAGGACTATTCAATTAGAGCTTCCATTCAGTCATAACTGAAAACAGTGTTGGGTGAGAATATGCTCATTTGCAAATGAGTAGTTGGGTAATATTCTCTTGATAATCCCTTCTTGATCAGTTCTGTATGTGCCCCATTTTTAAATTTCTTTCTTTATTGTTTTGTTCTATTCAGAAAGTCTAATTATAATTCAGTCCCACACTAACAGTGATCTTTTGAAGAATCCCTTTTCTCCCCAAGGGTCTTGACTAACTGGGTTTCCAGTGTCCTCTACACCAATTTCATGTTTAATGTTGCATTTCCATAGCTGCTCTTCACATTTCTCCATCTTCCCTTGAATGATGACCTCTCCCTCCCAAATACTTCAGTTCTAACTAATGTGAACTCTGGTGAAGACAAGCACAGCCACAAATACCCACCTCTATCTCTCCAGCTCCACTTCTACTCCATATTGGCATATACCTACTTCAGACCATGAGAGCCTGACTAAAGGTGTTATTCACCCATTCAACAAACCAAGCATTTGCTTTGTACATAGTATGATGAACGTAAAGATGAACAAAACATTGTCCACTTAAGGGAGGAGACACATAGCTTACTAAGGATGAGATAATGCTAGAGGAATCTGGAAGTCCACAGATATTTGTGACACACATCGTAAGTGTATTGATTTGCATGTATCAGCTACTTCTTTGAGAAATGTTATTTCTAGTCAATTCTGAGTCCCTGCTGGGTGAAATATGGAGAGTTATCCCTGATGTGACCTCTGACCAAAATGCTAGCCCATATTCATTGCAAAATATTTCTACATTTATTCTGGGGAAATCATATCAATAGAAATGTTTGTAAATTTGCCAAGCATTTTGCAAATGATACTTATTACTCTTTGTATGAAATGAGCTCTGATCAATATAAAAAAGGAGAAATATTTAAAGAACTAATGAAGCAACTGTGAACACTGAGCCTTCCAATTGGTGAGACCTAAAGAATTATGTTAATGAGAATGTAATGTGCCCTCTTTTTCTCTATTTATTTTGTTTACTTTCTTAGCAAATATGAATTTGTATGTTCCAGGGAAGGTAAAGTAAGGTAGGGTTTTTCAAAGTCTTCCTGGAGGCTGAGTAGGGCTCAAAGGTTGACTAATAAATGAGTAAATTTAACTAAGCTTTAGTTGTTTTTATGAAACTGATAGTTGTTTTTACACGTTAAGTTCTGCGAGAGAATTTGAGTTATTATTTCTGAATGCAATTCCTTATTCTCTTTATTTAAGGTATTATTCGTCAACCAGTAAGAATGTATTTTCCCAAGCGACATCAACCACCATGCTGGGAAATAGAGTCCAAATGTCAAAGTGTTAGGCATAAATTGAATTAAATCTATCTCACAATGACCAAAGTTATTTTTAAAGAGAGACAATGTTGCAACAACCCTTCAAATTTTCATTGGATGCTCTTTTTTGCCCTGGTATGTACTTTTAAAAATTACATTTACTATAATTCTTAGATCCAAAATCCCAATTATAGGATGTTTTAGCAGGTTTAGACTAATCAAAGACTAAGGTGAGATAGTTAGAGACATATTTTCAGAAAGGAGTCTTTATAACAAAATTTTTTTTCACATTTCATTTCCTCCAATTTAGTTCTTACCCAAAATAAGATGACCATGTTTTAGAAATATGAAGATTGGGAAATGAGGCAATAAGCTTCTTATAATTTCTTTTTTTTTTTTTTGGCTGTGCCATGCAGCATGTGAGATCTTAATTCCTGGACCAGGGATCAAACCTGCACCCCCTACATTGGAAGCACAGAGTCTTAAGCACTGGACCACCAGGGAAGTCCCAGGCTTCTTATAATTTCTTATAGTCCTTCCCCTTCATATATATATGGCCCAGCCAAAGACTGCTACTTGTCAGGGGTCCAATGACCGCAGAAAGATTTGCTATTTCATATCTTATAGCAAGACTATTTAGAGCAGAAGCAAGAAGAACTACAATCCTGCAGCCTGTGTACAAAAAGCACATTCACAGAAAGATAGACAAGATGAAAAGGCAGAGGGCTATGTACCAGATGAAGGAACAAGATAAAATGCCAGAAAAACAACTAAGTGAAGTGGAGGTAGGCAACCTTACAGAAAGAGAATTCAGAATAATGATAGTGAAGATGATCGAGGACCTCAGAGAAAGAATGGAGGCAAAGATCAAGAAGATGCAAGAAATGTTTAACAAAGGCCTAGAAGAATTAAAGAACAAACACCTAGAAGAATTAAAGAACAAACAAACAGAGACGAACAATACAATAACTGAAATGAAAAATACACTAGAAGGAATCAATTGCAGAATAACTGAGGCAGAAGAACGGATAAGTGACCTGGAAGACAGATGGTGGAATTCACTGCCATGGAACAGAATAAAGAAAAAAGAATTAAGAGAAATGAAGACAGCCTAAGAGACCTCTGGGACAACATTAAACACAACAACATTCGCAATATGGGAGTCCCAGAAGGAGAAGAGAGAGAGAAAGAACCCAAGAAAATATTTGAAGAGATTATAGTTGAAAATTTCCCTAACATGGGAAAGGAAATAGCCACCCAAGTCCAGGAAACACAGAGAGTCCCAGGCAGGATAAACCCAAGGAGAAACATGCCAAGACACATAGTAATCAAACTGACAAAAATTAAACACAAAGAAAAATTATTGAAAGCAACAAGGGAAAAATAACAAATAACATACTAGGGAATTCCCATAAGATTAACAGCTGATTTCTCAGCAGAAACTCTACAAGCCAGACGGGAGTGGCATGATATACTTAAAGTGATGAAAGGGAAGAACCTACAACCAAGATTACTCTACCAGGCAAGGATCTCATTCAGATTCGATGGAGAAATCAAAAGCTTTACAGACAAGCGAAAGCTAAGAGAATTCAGCACCACCAAACCAGCTCTACAACAGATGCTAAAGGAGCTTCTCTAAGAGGGAAACACAAGAGAAGAAAAGGAACTACAAAAAAAAAAAACCCATAACAATTAAGAAAATGGTAATAGGAATATACATATCAATAATTACCTTAAACGTGAATGCATTAAATGCTCCAACCAAAACACACAGTCTAACTGAATGGATACAAAAACAAGTCCCTTATATATGCTGTCTACAAGAGACCCACTTCAGACCTAGGGACACATACAGACTGAAAGTGAGGGGATGCAAAGAGATATTCCGTGCAAATGGAAATCAAAAGAAAGCTGGAGTAGCAATACTCATATCAGATAAAATAGACTTTAAGATAAAGAATGTTACAAGAGGCAAGGAAGGACACTACATAATGATCAAGGGATGAATCCAAGAAGATATAACAATTATACATATGTATGCACCCAACATAGGAGCACCTCAATACATAAGGCAACTGCTAACAGCTATAAAAGAGGAAATCGACAGTAACACAATACTAGTGGGGGACTTTAACACCTCACTTACACCAATGGACAGATCATCCAAACAGAAAATTAAGAAGGAAATACAAGCTTTAAATGACACATTAGATGAGATAGATTTAATTGATATTTATAGGACATTCCATCCAAAAACAGCAGATTACACTTTCTTCTCAAGTGCACATGGAACATTCTCCAGGACAGATCACATCTTGCCTCAGATCAAATCAAGCCTCAGTAAATTTAAGAAAATTGAAATCATATCAAGCATCTTTTCTGACCACAACGCTATGAGATTAGAAATCAATTACAGGGAAAAACAACGTAAAAAACACAAACACATAGAGGCTAAACAATACATTACTAAATAGCCAAGAGATCACTGAAGAAATCAAAGAGGAAATCAAAAAATACCTAGAGTCAAACAACAATGAAAATACAACAATCCAAAACCTGTGGGATGCAGCAAAAAGCAGTTCTAAGAAGGAAGTTTATAGCAATACAAGCCTACCTCAAGAAACAAGAAAAATCTCAAATAAACAATCTAACCTTACACTGAAAGAAACTAGAGAAAGAAGAACAAACAAAACCAAGTGTTAGTAGAAGGAAAGAAATCATGAAGATCAGAGTAGAAATAAATGAAATAGAAATAAAGAAAACAATAGCAAAGATCAATAAAACTAAAAGCTGGTTCTTTCAGAAGATAAACAAAATTGATAAACCATTAGCCAGACTCATCAAGAAAAAGAGGGAAATGACTCAAATCAATAAAATTAGAAATGAAAAAGGAGAAGTTACAACCGACACTGCAGAAATAGAAAGCATCCTAAGAGACTCCTACAAGCAACTCTATGCCAATAAAATGGACAACCTGAAGAAATGGACAAATTCTTAGAAAGGTATAACCTTCCAAGACTGAACCAGGAAGAAATAGAAAAAATGAACAGAACGTTCACAAGTAATGAAATTGAAACTGTGATAAAAAATATTCCAACAAACTAAAGTCCAGGACCAGATGGGTTCACAGGTGAATTCTATCAAACATTTAGAGAAGAGCTAACACCCATCCTTCTCAAACTCTCCCAAAAAATTGCAGGGGAAGGAACAAACCCA
The DNA here is from genome assembly GCF_003676395.1 of Aethalodelphis obliquidens. Lineage (NCBI taxonomy): Eukaryota > Metazoa > Chordata > Mammalia > Artiodactyla > Delphinidae > Aethalodelphis > Aethalodelphis obliquidens. The sequence continues at coordinate 5,127 of NW_020838919.1, forward strand.
AACTCGTTCTATGAGGCCACCATCACTCTGATACCAAAACTAGACGAAGATACTACAAAAAAAGAAAATTACAGACCAATATCACTGATGAATATAGATGAAAAAATCCTCAACCAAATACTAGCAAACAGAATCCACCAACAAATTAAAAGGATCATACACCATGATCAAGTGGGATTTATCCCAGGGATGGAAGGATTCTTCAAAATGCGCAAATTAATCAATGTGATACACCATATTAACAAACTGAAGAATAAAAACCATATGCTCATCTCATTAGATGCAGAAAAAGCTTCTGACAAAATTCAACACCCATTTATGTCCATTCCTCTTTATCGCTTTGCCATTTATGATAAAAACTCTCCAGAGAAAGTGGGCATAGAGGGAATCTACCTCAACATAATAAAGGCCATTTACAAAAAACCCACAGTAAGCATCGTTCTCAATGGTGAAAAACAAAACATTTCCTCTGAGATCAAGAAAGACAAGGATGTCCACTCTCACCCCTATTTTCAACATAGTTTTGGAAGTCCTAGCCACAGCAATCAGAGAAGAAAAAGTAATAAAAGGAGTACAAATTGGAAAAGAAGAAGTAAAACTGTCCCTGTTTGCAGATGACATGATACTATACATAGAGAATTCTAAAGATGCCACCAGAAAACTACTAGAGCTAATCAATGAATTTCATAAAATTGCAGGATACAAAATTAAAGCACAGAAATCTCTTGCATTCCTATACACTAATCATGAAAAATCTGAAAGAGAATTTAAGGAAACACTCCCATTTACCACTGCAACAAAAAGAATAAAATACCTAGGAAAAAAACCTACCTAGGGAGACAAAAGACCTGTATGAAAAAAACTATAAGACAGTGATGAAAGAAATTAAAGATGATACCAACAGATGGAGAGAGACACCATGTTCTTGGATTGGAAGAATCAATATTGTGAAAATGACTATACTACCCAAGCAATCTACAGATTCAATGCAATCCCTATCAAATTACCAATGGCATTTTTCACAGAACTAGAACAAAAAATCTTAAAATTTGTATGGAGACTCAAAAGACCCCGAATAGCCAAAGCAGTCTTGAGGGAAAAAAACGGAGCTGGAGGAATCAGACACCCTGACTTCAGACTATACTACAAAGCTACAGTAATCAAGACAATATGGTACTGGCACAAAAACAGAAATATAGATCAATGGAACAGGATAGAAAGCCCAGAGATAAACCCACGTACCTATGGTCAACTAATCTATAACAAAGGAGGCAAGGATATACAGTGGAGAAAAGACAGTCTCTTCAATAAATGGTGCTGGGAAAACTGGACAGCTACATGTAAAGAATGAAATTAGAACACTCCCTAACACCATACACAAAAATAAACTCAAAATGGATTAGAGACCTACATGTAAGACTGGACACTTTAAAGCTATTAGATAAAAACATAGGAAGAACACTGTCTGACATAAATCACAGCAAGGTCTTTTTTGATCCACCTCCTAGAGTAATTGAAATAAAAACAAAAATAAACAAATGGAACCTAATTAAACTTCAAAGCTTTTGTCAAGCAAAGGAAACTACAAACAAGATGAGAAGACAACCCTCAGAATGGGAGAAGATATTTGCAAATGAATCAACGGACAAAGGATTAATCTCCAAATTATATAAACAGCTCATACAGCTCAATATTAAAAAAACAAACAACCCAATCCAAAAATGGGCAGAAGACTTAAATAGACATTTCTCCAAAGAAGACATACAGATGGCCAAGAAGCACATGCAAAGCTGCTCAACGTCACTAATTATTAGAAAAATGCAAATCAAAACTACAGTGAGGTATCACCTCACACCAGTTAGAATGGACATCATCAGAAAATCTTCAAACAACAAATGCTGGAGAGGGTGTGGACAAAAGGGAACCCTCTTGCACTGTTGGTGAGAATGTAATTTGATACAGCCACTATGGAGAACAGTATGGAGGTTCCTTAAAAAACTAAAAATAGAATTACCATATGACCCAGCAATCCCACTATTGGGCATATACCCAGAGAAAAACATAATTCAAAAAGACACATGCACCTCAGTGTTCATTGCAGCACTATTTACAATAGCCAGGTCATGGAAGCAACCTAAATGCCCATCGACAGATGAATGGATAAAGATGTGGTACATACATACAATGGAATATTACTCAGCCATAAAAAGGAACGAAATTGTGTTATTTGTAGAGACGTGGATGGATCTAGAGACTGTCACACAGAATGAAATAAGTCAGAAAGAGAAAAACAAATATCATTTATTAACACATACATGTGAAACTTAGAAAAATGGTACAGATGAACTGGTTTTCAGGGTAGAAATAGAGACAGAGATGTAGAGAACAAATGTATGGACACCAAGGGGGGGAAGTGGCGGGGGATGGTGGTGGTGGGATGAATTGGGAGATTGGGATTGATGTATATACACTAATATGTATAAAATGTATAACTAATAAGAACTTGCTGTATAAAAAAATAAATAAAATTCAGAAAACAAAGAATATTTAGACAATTTATATCTTTCAACATCTTTTAGCACAGTAGGTTTTAAAAATATATCATAGTTTACTGGAACTGATGAGGAACAGAAAAATGAAGTGTCGATTAAATCTTCTAAGTAACTTTCTGAGTCCTTTTCATACTAAAAGAAAAATTAGCAAATGGCTTTTGAATTGCTTCTAATTCATCAAATATTGATGAGTACTTGTGATTAATTTTGTTGTACATTTTACTTACCATGAATAGGAATTTGAAAATTAGTTTGAGTTTTGCTTATAAAATGACTGCAGAAAGTGTTGTGGATGCTCTAGTAATCAGGATATTTATTGATGATTCTTAGTAGTAAATGATGCCAACCCAACTTGATCCAGCTTAGGTGTAAGGATTTATTGACTCATCTAATCAAAATGCAGGCTGGGCCTATATAGGTCTTAGAGACAATTAGGTCCACAGGCAAAATTTTCCTCCCAATTTCAGACTTCTTTTTTGAAAAGTAGTGCAGGAAATATTTGATATAATATGGTGGTAATGATTTTCCAGGTGAATACATATTTCAAAAAAGATTAAATTATACACTTTAAAAATGTGCAGTTTAATGTACTGTGATTATATCTCAATACATTTGTAAAAAGAAAGGAAGGGAGGGAGGAAGGAAGGAAGGA
>NW_020838920.1:0-8325 GCF_003676395.1 Aethalodelphis obliquidens
TGATGATGATGCGGTATATTGGGAACCCTTACCTTTAAAACTTTTAAAAGAGCTTAAAAAGGCCTGTATAGATTATGGACCGTTAGCGCCTTATACTATGACTCTTATAGATTAGCATGGCCCTGCTTATGTTTCTAAATCTTTTCAGCAATTATGCCAACAGTTTGGCATAGCCCATAGTACAGGAATTCCTTATAATCCACAAGGACAAGCTATAATTGAAAGAACTAACCAGGTATTAAAAAATATGATTTATAAATTGCAAAATGGAGATTTAAAATATTTTTCTCCTCATCATTTACTTAACCATTTTATGTTTGTATTAAATTATTTAAATATGAATGATAAAGAAAAAACTCCTATGATGAGACATTGGGAGATAAATGAAGAAAGTATAAAACCAAAGGTATTATGGAAGGATGTTTTAACAGGAAAATGGAATGGACCAGATATATTACTAACTAGTGGTAGAGGATATGCTTGTATTTTTCCTCAGAATTTTGATTCACCAATTTGGATTCCTGATCGATTAATTAGACACCCTGAGGTGGGAAATTTATCGAAGCATTTTTCAGAAAAGAAATCGCACTGCTGAGATGGCGGAATTACATCCCCGGGAAGAAAAACCAATTAACCCTACGGCCTGCGATAAAGAGGTACAAACTTCTCCTAAATTATTGGAGAAAAAACCTACACTGCCTTCTCGTTCACGAAAAAGGAGGTATGCTGTTTCCACCACTGAAGCGGCTCCAATGACTTGGGGGGCAATTAAAAAACTTTGCCTGACTGCTAAAAATACTATGATTACACAAGAATTGCCGTTGACGACTCCTAATTTTTTTGTGACTATGCTTACTTTGCTTTCAGTTCAGGTGAACGCCAATGATACGTATTGGACCTTTTTTCCAGATCCTCCTATTTTACATACGTGTACTTGGACAGATTCCATTATTCCAGTGACTTCTTCATTCCCTGACTTGATCGATGGCATTCGAGGAATACAGGGCTATAAACAATTTGTTATTAATTTTAACTACTCATTTACAGGTCAGACTGACTTTCCTCCAATATGCTTTTTTCTTGGCTCAGGGTCAATAGAAAATAGTCGAACAAAAAATGGATGTTTGTCAGTAGTTGATGCAGGATTTTTGACAGATTCCCCTAAAAGGCCCCCTAAAGAGCCAGTAGGAAGAGATAAAACCACAAGATATTTATGGTCATTGTTAGGAAAAGTTGTAGGACAAAATCAAGTTTATGTTAATAAATATCCAGCTAAAGTTGTTCATCCTTCTAGATATGATGATTGTGATGAGGCTGCAGGGGAAGCTACAAATGAATGGATTCGGATAAATATTAAAACTGGATATCCTTTATGGATATATTGTATGTATAATAAAGAGAATAAAATAACCATTCCTGGAACTAGATATTATATTTCAGATTGGAGTACTAATTTTCCTGAGGGAGATTATAGAACATATTTAGAGAAAGGCATATTATATCCATGGAATAATTCCTATATTCCCCGTCCATTGAAGGTAAATAGATGGAATAGTCATGGATGGGTGGCTCCTATTTATACTTTTGTATATGAAAATAAAACCTATTATCAACCTCAGTTATGGAGATTACCCTTAACCACTCGTAAAATAACGTTAATTAGAGCTACTACCCATATGGAAGAGTACCATGTTCAAACCTGTGTGTCATCTCCGTATTCCTTATTGCTTTCTAATGATAGTGAAAAGTTGCAGATTATGCAGTATAATATGAGATTTTATATTACCTGTCAACAATGCATACTGACCACTTGTATTGTTCCTGAAATGAATGTGTCAACCATAATGGTGTTAAAAAGACCAGCTTATATTATGTTGCCAGTAGCGCTTAATAAATCTTGGTATACAGATATAGGGGCAGAAATTGTAAGACAGGTTGGAGAGCTCATACGGCCAAAAAGATTCGTGGCTACTTTGATTTTGGGAATTTCCGCTTTGATAGGAATACTGAGTTCTTTTACTGTTGCAACATATACTTTAGTAAAAGAAGTACAAACAGCACAATATGCTAATGATTTATCAAAAAATATATCCTTGGCTTTAGCGACTCAGGAAGCAATAGATAAAAAGTTAGAAGCTAAAGTTGATGCCCTTGAAGAAGCAGTTTTACATATTGGTCAAGAACTTACTGCTTTAAAAATTCGCCTATTTTTAACATGCCATAAAAAATATTCTTGGATATGTGTTACTCCCTTAAAAGTAAATTATTCTGAATATTCCTGGGAAAAAATTCAAATGCATATTTTAAATATATGGAATTCTAGTGATATAGGAATTGATTTGGAACATTTACATAAACAAATTCATGATATTACAGCCTCTCAATATGATATAAATCCCTCTAAGGCTGCTGCAGAATTTTTACAAAATTTACAAAGTTATTTTAAGGGTAATTCCTTTATACATATTTTAATAAATTATGGGGCTGCCGGAGTGGTTATAATTTTGCTCCTTATTTCTTTTCCAGTTATTATCCGATTAATTCAAGTTGCCCTCCAGAGTGTATATAAAACCAAAGTGGAATTGCATACTGCCTTTTTAAAAAATAAAAAAGGGGGAGATGTTGGGAGCCATATAGGAAGTGCCTTTGAGTCACAGCACAGACGAGACCCATAGTATCAAGCAAAATTGATGCTATCGGGTATAAATATGGAGAAGCAAAGCTCTCCTCTGCAAAGCTGGTGCTGTCAGGTGTAAATATGGAAAAGTAAAGTTCTTGTTTGCAAAGCTTCCTGCCTCCTGGTGGCTGGTGCCGTGCAATTGGCCTCTCTTGCCCAGTGCTGTAAGCTGGGCCCTCTCTGGAGGAGAAACCTGGGTTCCCGAAGACATGTGATCAGAGCCGGGGCCCCGCCAGTTGGCGAGGGAATCCCAGGGCAGGTGCTGGGCGTGGAGGCCACGGGGGCATAGGCTACCAAGGTGACAGAAAACTGACCTTCTCTGGGGGCGCTGCACCTCGCTCACTCGCACACCTCACATCTCCCTGCTTGGCCCCGGAGGATGGCTGGTTAGCCAGAGACGGGTAAGATTCCTCAGGGAAGGAACAACCTAAGACAGGCACAGTCGCAGAGGGGCCATCAGGAGAGAACTTGGGGGCCAACAGAGGTGGGGCATAGACCCTCACCCCCCCCAACTTTGCAGGTGCCTGAACCCTCACCCCTTTTGAGAGAGGTCTCTTGTCCCCATGGCTGCTTCGCTTCCCACGCCCAGCTCAGATGAGAATCCAGGTAGCAGACCAGAGACCTGGCCAATGGCAACTGCTCTTCCACCGCAGCAGGGCTCTGTTTCCCATTTCCTCCGTGAACCACAGCTTTTCTCTGTGTGGAAGCAAGGCTTTCCTCTGTGTGGCTCCCCTTGTCTTCCCCTGCCTTTGCCTAAGGTGATTTTTATAGGATTGCTTTTGGTGTTGGGAAAAATGTATAGTTTTAATGCAGGGGTTTAGGAAAGACCCCAATTTAGGGTAAAAACCAAGAGAAGGATTATAGCTACTTTGGCTCCTTTAATGATTATATTTGTTGGGGAAATATAATGGTGGGAACATTTCTGCAGCAGCTTTGTACTTTAAAAGAAAAATTGCAAGAGTTATGGCCTCCCAGTGGAGTTATAAACATGCTGGGAAATACCTGGGTATGGTGACAAGGTTTTATGCAACAGTGGGTTTAATCAATGAGTTTACGGTACAATGTCCGCTCCCATGGTTTTTTAGAAGTATAAAAAATGATGTGTATTGTTTTGATTGTTTTGATTACTATTGTAGGTTAGGAAATTTTTGGGTATGGTGGTGGGAAGGTTTTATGCTATAGTGGGTACATAATAAATTAGATAGAGTAGGCTACTTGGTAGCCTTTTATAAGTAGAATTGTTTTTTGTATAATTTAGTGCCTTGTTTTGATTATAAGGTAGAAGAAAATAGTCTATAAATATTTACAATTGTTAAAAGAATAATGTGCTTGAGTTTGTGCTTTGAATAGTTGGGTGATTGAACAAGAACATATAGGTACAAGAACATCTAATTTTCTAAGGAAGACGATGAAACCGCAGACTGTGTTCCTGACGTAGATGTGACCAACATGTGACTAACCACAGGAGAAGAAAGAGACTCTGGGCAATGGGAAAATTACCTAACCTGTTTTAATCAATCTGCTGATGTAAATTACCTTTGTTTTGTGGCCTATGTGGGGGAGTTTTTGGCGTGGGAATGAGAATGTTGAATTTGAAAATGAGATCACTTTATAGTATAAAAGCTTTTGGAATCTTGAAAATAAATTTGTCAGATCCTTGCATCCTCTGAGGTGTACTGAGTTCTGTCCACGCCGACTCCGTCTTCTCCTTTGGGTGAATCCTGTTCAGCTGGGGCTGGTCCCCAGCAAGTGGCGCCCGCACAGGGACCTGAAGGGGTAAGTATAATTTTCGGACGGATAGGAGTCTCACCGTAGGGTGCTGCAGACCCCCAGTTAGAGGAGAACTGGTTAGGAAGGTGAGTAAGGCGGTGTCAAGATGGGACACGCTGAGTCCAAAGAGAGGCTCTTATTTATTGATATAGTTAAACATATGATAAATGGAAGAGGAATTAAGGTAACTAATAAGCAATTAACTCAGTTTTTTCAGTTTGTACAGGAACAATGTCCTTGGTTTCCAGAAGAGGGAACAGTTAATATAGAAACCTGGCAAAAGGTGGGGCAAACTTTGCAAGTATATTACAGTCATTTTGGACCTGAGAAGGTTCCAGTAGATACTTTTACTTTATGGAATCTTATTAGGGAAAGTATTGCTCCCTTGCCTGAAGGTCAAAAGAACCCGTATAAATATCCTACAGAAGTAATAGATGAATGTACTCCGTTACTTTCCCCAAAAACACCAAAAGATATTAAGGTTTTGGCTGCAGCTTTAGAAAACTGTAACCTTGATGATAAGGACTCAGAGGAAGAAAAAGAGTCACCTACTAACACTAAATTTAATTTGTTAAAAAACCCTCCTTTTGATGATGAATTGCCTCCTGCAGATCAGGATGATTTAGATGCTGCTGCATATGATTATGAAAGAAGGAAGTATGAACCTCATGGTGCTTTTTCAATACAAGAAACTAAGAAAAACAGACCTAAATTACAGGATATGCGCCCTTTGGGTCGTTTACCGACCGCCCCACCAGCACCTTTAAGTTCTTCACTTCCCCCTTTAAAAAGGTCAGGGCATTCAATTTTAAATGTTGGGGGCCTACCGCCTCCACCACCTTTTAAGGCCAAGAGCCCACCACCTCCACCACCTTTTAATAATAATCAAGGCAAAAATAAAAAGCATAGGAGAATAAACGGTGAAGATGATGATTATGCTTTTGCAGCCTGTTTTCCAGTTATTTTTGATAATGATTTTGATGATGATGCGGTATATTGGGAACCCTTACCTTTAAAACTTTTAAAAGAGCTTAAAAAGGCCTGTATAGATTATGGACCGTTAGCGCCTTATACTATGACTCTTATAGATTAGCATGGCCCTGCTTATGTTTCTAAATCTTTTCAGCAATTATGCCAACAGTTTGGCATAGCCCATAGTACAGGAATTCCTTATAATCCACAAGGACAAGCTATAATTGAAAGAACTAACCAGGTATTAAAAAATATGATTTATAAATTGCAAAATGGAGATTTAAAATATTTTTCTCCTCATCATTTACTTAACCATTTTATGTTTGTATTAAATTATTTAAATATGAATGATAAAGAAAAAACTCCTATGATGAGACATTGGGAGATAAATGAAGAAAGTATAAAACCAAAGGTATTATGGAAGGATGTTTTAACAGGAAAATGGAATGGACCAGATATATTACTAACTAGTGGTAGAGGATATGCTTGTATTTTTCCTCAGAATTTTGATTCACCAATTTGGATTCCTGATCGATTAATTAGACACCCTGAGGTGGGAAATTTATCGAAGCATTTTTCAGAAAAGAAATCGCACTGCTGAGATGGCGGAATTACATCCCCGGGAAGAAAAACCAATTAACCCTACGGCCTGCGATAAAGAGGTACAAACTTCTCCTAAATTATTGGAGAAAAAACCTACACTGCCTTCTCGTTCACGAAAAAGGAGGTATGCTGTTTCCACCACTGAAGCGGCTCCAATGACTTGGGGGGCAATTAAAAAACTTTGCCTGACTGCTAAAAATACTATGATTACACAAGAATTGCCGTTGACGACTCCTAATTTTTTTGTGACTATGCTTACTTTGCTTTCAGTTCAGGTGAACGCCAATGATACGTATTGGACCTTTTTTCCAGATCCTCCTATTTTACATACGTGTACTTGGACAGATTCCATTATTCCAGTGACTTCTTCATTCCCTGACTTGATCGATGGCATTCGAGGAATACAGGGCTATAAACAATTTGTTATTAATTTTAACTACTCATTTACAGGTCAGACTGACTTTCCTCCAATATGCTTTTTTCTTGGCTCAGGGTCAATAGAAAATAGTCGAACAAAAAATGGATGTTTGTCAGTAGTTGATGCAGGATTTTTGACAGATTCCCCTAAAAGGCCCCCTAAAGAGCCAGTAGGAAGAGATAAAACCACAAGATATTTATGGTCATTGTTAGGAAAAGTTGTAGGACAAAATCAAGTTTATGTTAATAAATATCCAGCTAAAGTTGTTCATCCTTCTAGATATGATGATTGTGATGAGGCTGCAGGGGAAGCTACAAATGAATGGATTCGGATAAATATTAAAACTGGATATCCTTTATGGATATATTGTATGTATAATAAAGAGAATAAAATAACCATTCCTGGAACTAGATATTATATTTCAGATTGGAGTACTAATTTTCCTGAGGGAGATTATAGAACATATTTAGAGAAAGGCATATTATATCCATGGAATAATTCCTATATTCCCCGTCCATTGAAGGTAAATAGATGGAATAGTCATGGATGGGTGGCTCCTATTTATACTTTTGTATATGAAAATAAAACCTATTATCAACCTCAGTTATGGAGATTACCCTTAACCACTCGTAAAATAACGTTAATTAGAGCTACTACCCATATGGAAGAGTACCATGTTCAAACCTGTGTGTCATCTCCGTATTCCTTATTGCTTTCTAATGATAGTGAAAAGTTGCAGATTATGCAGTATAATATGAGATTTTATATTACCTGTCAACAATGCATACTGACCACTTGTATTGTTCCTGAAATGAATGTGTCAACCATAATGGTGTTAAAAAGACCAGCTTATATTATGTTGCCAGTAGCGCTTAATAAATCTTGGTATACAGATATAGGGGCAGAAATTGTAAGACAGGTTGGAGAGCTCATACGGCCAAAAAGATTCGTGGCTACTTTGATTTTGGGAATTTCCGCTTTGATAGGAATACTGAGTTCTTTTACTGTTGCAACATATACTTTAGTAAAAGAAGTACAAACAGCACAATATGCTAATGATTTATCAAAAAATATATCCTTGGCTTTAGCGACTCAGGAAGCAATAGATAAAAAGTTAGAAGCTAAAGTTGATGCCCTTGAAGAAGCAGTTTTACATATTGGTCAAGAACTTACTGCTTTAAAAATTCGCCTATTTTTAACATGCCATAAAAAATATTCTTGGATATGTGTTACTCCCTTAAAAGTAAATTATTCTGAATATTCCTGGGAAAAAATTCAAATGCATATTTTAAATATATGGAATTCTAGTGATATAGGAATTGATTTGGAACATTTACATAAACAAATTCATGATATTACAGCCTCTCAATATGATATAAATCCCTCTAAGGCTGCTGCAGAATTTTTACAAAATTTACAAAGTTATTTTAAGGGTAATTCCTTTATACATATTTTAATAAATTATGGGGCTGCCGGAGTGGTTATAATTTTGCTCCTTATTTCTTTTCCAGTTATTATCCGATTAATTCAAGTTGCCCTCCAGAGTGTATATAAAACCAAAGTGGAATTGCATACTGCCTTTTTAAAAAATAAAAAAGGGGGAGATGTTGGGAGCCATATAGGAAGTGCCTTTGAGTCACAGCACAGACGAGACCCATAGTATCAAGCAAAATTGATGCTATCGGGTATAAATATGGAGAAGCAAAGCTCTCCTCTGCAAAGCTGGTGCTGTCAGGTGTAAATATGGAAAAGTAAAGTTCTTGTTTGCAAAGCTTCCTGCCTCCTGGTGGCTGGTGCCGTGCAATTGGCCTCTCTTGCCCAGTGCTGTAAGCTGGGCCCTCTCTGGAGGAGAAACCTGGGTTCCCGAAGACATGTGATCAGAGCC
>NW_020838921.1:0-8319 GCF_003676395.1 Aethalodelphis obliquidens
GTAAAAGTCATCATGGGAATCAGGGTCTGCACTAAACTCCACCCCTCCCTGGACAGCCCAGGACCACCCAGAGAAGCAGTAAGTCAGGAGCACTGGAGACTCCCCACACCTCCCCACCACCCTTGGAACAAGCTCCAGTGAGAGGATTATCAGGTCCACACTCGGAACTCCTGCTCTCCAGACTTTCAGTGTGAGCTCCTGTCTACACCCCTGTTGGTTTCTCTCTGTGGCTCCTTGATCCCAAGGCAGGGACCCCAGATGCGGCCACACTCGCCGCCCCCCCACCAGGAAGCTGGTCTGGAGCCTCTGCCTTGTGCATTTTAAGAGCTGCCAGAGCTCCCACAAGAGCCTCAGGCTGCCACCCAGCCTCCATGAGGAGGGATCCCATATAGCAGGAGGGAGTCCTCTGCCAGTCAGCACATGTTTTGTCCTCATTAGGGAGAAAATGCACAAATAGTCCAGATCTTCTTTCTCCACAACACAGGCTAATGTCCACTGCTTCCTTCTTGGTTTATCCTTTCAATATGCCATACGTTTGCAGTGGGAAAATAACCAAAGCAAACCACCTGCAGGAAAGTTATTGTCTACCCACTTTTGATGGTGAATCCTTATTGGATTTCCCATGACTCGTATTCTGCCTTGAACATATTACAACAGCAAAGAGTACGGAGACTTTTAAAAAATTTAATCGAATTTTCAGAGATTCTTCATCTCTGCTCCAGAAAACGTAACCCATCGGATATCCCTCGACCCTTCATTCACTGTGAACTCTTAGGAAATTTCCTCTCTGTCCACCCCGCCCCCAAACCTGAGCAAGGGCTCCTGTTCCCACTTCCGGGATGTGGATAAAAAACAAGACACACCTTCAGTCCAGAGCAGGGTCCCACATGCTGTCTGGAGTAATGTTTGGGCATCACATTGGACGGGGCACAAAATGGCAAGAGATGCTCTTGACTAGAGTCTGTTGCTTCGTGTCCTGAGATTTTCATTTCATTGAGATTCCGAGAAGCAAAATATCATCTATGATAGAAAGTACCTGTTTTCTTAGTCAAACATACGTTTCCAAACCCACCTAAAATATTGGGTCAAAACTTCTCCAGGAGTTTTCTCATCAGACAGAAGGGAATCAATGATCCTCTAGATTCAGTGTGTATCCCATCGTGCTCTTTTGAAAACCCATCCATATCCTGCTCAGTGACAGAGCTGTTAGTACCTGCAGTGAGGACGGGAGTGGGGAGGGGTCCGTGTGTGGACACAAGGTGACCTTTGCTCTGATTGTTAGGCACGCACACACACATCTGCCTACAAGTACCCACACTGGATTGTTTAAACTGCAAGCTCAGGGTTACTATATTCAGGGGAATATTTGATATCACAGCTCAGTCTACTTTGTAGAATGTGACTTCTGACCATGTGGAAAGCCATATTGAGGTCATTCTCATTAAAAGAAAAAGTCTTGCTTTGAAAAATGTAACACTGATTATAAATGCAGCTATATGTTTAACAGAAAGAAAGAAGAAAGAAATAGCAGGACAGATGCAAAGGAGCAACGGCTGTTTCCATAATAATGGTGGAGGGTAGAAATCATAACAGAGGCTATTTCAGGAGAGTAAAAACACTGATTCCCGCACTGCACACTTATTAGCAGCTATAATCCCAAGGAAAGTAGAACTTAGCAATGAAGTTGGTCAATATTTTCTACACTCTACTTGAGCTCTGATGATACAGATAGAAAGACCAAAGATTCTGGTCATTGGTAAAATGCTGTGATAAAGACAAATGAATACACACATTGAGACTAACATAGACTTGGAAAATAAGGGGCCTAATTGGTTGGGTTAAAAAAATCAGGTTTATCAGGAAGATGATTTAGACAAGAAAAGCGTGCCCAGGACCGGCATAGAGTGAGCCATTTATGACGAGCCTTCCAAAGATAGAGGACCGATTGACACTTGAAAACAGCCCGATTGACACGTGACTCCAACTTCATGAGAGCCAGGAGCCAGGACCCCAAGAAAGAGCTGCTCTCCAGTCCTGGATGCCTGAACACACAGTTATCAAATGTTCCTCTTCACTTGTTACTGTGGGGATGATGTGTCCTGAGGAATCCAACCAACGTACTTTTTCATCTAAACTATTGAATTTGGGATATCCCTGGCGGTCCAGAGGTTGAGACTTAGCACTTACATCGCAGGGGGTGAACTTTCGATCCCTGGTCAGGGAACATAGATCCCACAAGCTGTGTGGCATGGCCGCAGAAAACACAACAAAAACCAAAACAAAACATAAAAAACAAATTTTTTTTAACTACTGAATTCACATAATTTACATTTTAGTAATGTTTCCATTTGAAAACTGTCTTTCAGGTTCAAGAAAAATTTAATATTGAAGCCACGACACTCACGCCTGTTTTTCAATGAATTCTCACAGGTGTTAGATGTGCTGGGATTCCACCTGGAAGCTGCATTGGCTCTTCATGGAAACATGTGACCTTGATATCACTGAGGAAGGGAGGACATACCCTCCAACCCACCCTCCATACTGGAGCCATGTTGCAAAGAGCCCATCGTATTGGAAGACTGTCTTCCTGTAGGGCTGTCCCTGGACAGGGTTCACCGATGCCAGGACAGAGACAATTGTGAGACCCAGAGTGTGTCCCCAACCCTCTTCAGCCCACTCAGATGCAGGTCAAAGAGCAGGGACAACAAACAGGAAAATCACACATTGTCCTTTGTCCTCAACCCTCTGCAGGGTCCTCAGATCTCCTCTCAGCTGTAAATGCTTCAACCACAGATGCAAATGAGCAACCAGCAGAGTCACAGCAACGGGGAGCCTGTGAGCCAGGGCCGGATTTGGTCTCTCTTCCCAATGACCTTGGACCACTGTGCACAGTGTTACCACTTCTATATGAACTACAGTAATAATCGGCCTCGTCCTCAGCCTGGAGCCCAGAGATGGTCAGGGAGGCCGTGTTGCCAGACTTGGAGCCAGAGAAGCGATCAGGGATCCCTGAAGGCCGTTTATTGTTATCATAAATCAGGGTTTTGGGGGCCATGCCTGGGAGCTGTTGGTACAAGCTGACATAACTGCTGGTTCCAGCACAAGAGATGGTGACCGTCTGTCCCAGATTCCCGGACACTGAGGGAGGCTGAGTCAGGCCAGACTGGGCCCAGCATCCTGGAAAGAGGAGAAACACACTCTAGTCAGTTCTGTCACCCTGAGGACAAAGACACAAAGGATCAGCCAGGGGTCCCTGGGGTCCCTTCCCTGGAGGCCTCACCTGTGTCCTGAGTGAGGAGGGTGACAAGGAGCAGAGCCCAGGCCATGGTGGAGACGCCCCGGACGCTGCCTTCTGAGCCCCCAGTCCTGGGGGCTACCTCTCTTATCCCCTCCACCCAGAGGAGGGAGGGGCCTCCATGCAGATCAGCTTCCTGCACCTGCCCCTCCTCCCCCTCTGCTCACCCCCTCTGACGTGGTTTGTTCCAGATTCTTCTGCATCCCTGCACAGCAGCGATTATTGGAGACTTAACTCCTTCACATGGTGTGTGAGGACAGAACGAGTCCATGACAGGATGTGGGAAAGGAATCCAGCCCGGGATTTCCTGTCTCTCCTGGTGTGAGAGTCATGGTGCTTCCTGGGGGAGGAATCCCAGAAGGTCCCCTCTGTGCTCTTAGGACAAAGGAGAGGCCCTGAGCCCAGGCGGCTGAAAGATCCAACTGCCCCGCTTTCTGAGAGTTAAAGGCAGAGCTGCATACCAGTATCCTCTCAAATACCTCTCTTTTAAAATTTTTATTGAAGGGCTTCCCAGGTGGCGCAGTGGTTGAGTCCTCCTGCCAATGCAGGGGACACGGGTTTTTTCCCCGGTCTGGGAGGATCCCACATGCCGCACAGCGGCTGGGCCCCTGAGTTATGGCCGCTGAGCCTGCGCTCCGCAACGGGAGGGGCTACAACGGTGAGAGGCCCGCGTACCGCAAACAAACCAAAAAAACAAACAAAAAAATTTATTGAAGGGACTTCCGTGGCGGTCCAGTGGTTAAGGCTCCACACTTCCACTGCCGGCGGTGTGCGTTTGATCAATGGTCGGAGGACTAGGGGGCTGCGTGTCACGTGACGCAACTAAAGAATTTTTAAAAATTAAAAAAGAGAGATAAAAGAAACAAAAACTTCTATTGAAGTATAGTTGGATTACAATGTTGTGTGAATCTCTGCTGTACAGCAAAGTGACTCACTTATTCATTTATATATACATTCTCTTTCTTATTCTTTTCCATTATGGTTTTTCATAGGATATTGAAAACAGTTCCCTGTACTATACCGTAGGACCTTGTTGTCTATCCATCCTATATATAGTAGTTTGTGTCTGTTGGTCCCAAACTCCCAATCTATCCCTCCCCCACTCCCAACTCCCTCTCATCCCCCTCAGTTGGGAGGGTCCTCAGATTCCCCTCCAGCCTGTCTCCAAAGTGCTCTGAGTCTGAGGCCCAAGCCTGAGCCCTGGGCCATTTAGTAGCACTTTTGAAGATGATTTCTTGGGGCACAAATGCTCTGGGACTAAGAGGGGTTACGCAGGAAGCAGCTCTTGAAACTTCACACAGGGCAGTAGAAGCCACAGGTACCTTCCCCAAATCCTGGCCCTTGCTGCCTCCTGGTGGCTTCAGATGGTGCCAACCAAGGCCCTGGAACCTGAGGGACAGAAAACAACCCGGTCCCCAGACTGCCTGCTGTGCAGCTCCTTGTAGGACATTTCCGAAGAGCAGGTCCAAGTTTGTGTAAATGAACTGACATGGAAAGCACAGTTCACAAAAGGTGGATGGAATTAACCACCTGGACTCAACAGGGCAGAGAGTCTGATTAAACCAAGATGCCAACATAGGATTTAAAGACCTATAGTTTCATCACATAATATTGGCCACACCAGGATAGAATGAAATTATTTGGCATATGGAAAACCAGAACATCTCAACAGTATGGAAGGGAAAGTTAACAGAGCGTGTCTCACAGATCTGCTGGAATTATGTCACAAAGATATTCATCCAGTTTGTGAAAAATGAGGCAAGAAATAAGGACAGAACCTACTGAAGTCAATAGACAGATACAGAGTGTCAGCCAATATATGGGAGAAAAATCTAACAAAGAGTGATGTATGTATATGTATAACTGATTCAGTTTGCTGGACAGCAGAAACTAACACAACAGTGTAAATCTGCTATATTCCAATAAAATGTTTTAAAAAAGAAAGTCTCAGCTAAGCAATAGAAGGTGGAAAAACCACAGTGAATCTACTACAGAGAAAATGCCAGCAGATGGGATTAATGACAGACAGAGCACTGGATAATGAAAGATTTCTGACTTGAAGTCATGCAATGGAAACAGTCCCTTATTCTACATAAGGGGGGAATATGAAATAAAAGAATGAAGTAGTATCCACAAATTATGGAAATTCAATTGACCTAATACACAAATAATTGGAGTTCCCAAAGGAGAGGAGACAGAGAGACACAGAGAAACCCTCACATCCAGAATCCTGACACGCCTCAGGGTGTAGAAACGTGAGGGCAACCACATCGACTTTCATTGTAATGAAATCTTGAGCTGTGGACAATTTTGAGACGCCTCTTCAGGTTGATTGACTATTGGTATGTTAGGAAAATGTCAGCTAAAGAACTAGTTCCAGGACTTCCCTGGTGGTCCAGTGGTTAAGATGCAGTGCTTCCAATGCAGGGGGCACGGTTTCCATCCTTGTTCGGGGAGCTAAGATCCCACATGCCACTTGGTGGGGTCAAAAAGAAAAAGAAAACCCAGTTCCCTGCAGATTCTACCACAATGTTTCCTCCTCTCTCTCCCTCTCCCCAACCTCACGACACAAACGCCTGTCCCAGAGTTCTTCACTCTGGTTATTGTGGGTACGTGGAGCACATGCACAACTATGATTGTTTCTTCCAAACCCAAGTCAAACAATACTGATAGTCAGAGTCATATATCAGAGTTTAGGAAGAGTCCAAAGAACATAGGAGTACAGAAAAGCACAAATATGGAAGCCAAGATGCATGTCGACAAGCGTTTACTGACTTTTTCCTGAGAAAGGCCAGTCCCAGGTCTGCAGTGGTGCTAAGTAGACCTGTCATTCCTTAGGTTGTGGTCGGTGGTGAGTATCGTCGTGATGAGCTGAGGTAACTTAAAAATTATAATGAGTGTGAGTCCTTACAGATGCAGGTAGATCTGCAGATTCTCTCTCCTTTTAGTCGTGAGGCTGGTAGACCACTGCCCACTAACCACACTAACAGATTTGCTCTAGGGAGAGGGTGAACCACATGTCCTGGATAAGGGGGCACGGCAGAGCTGACTCTGTGGGGCTCAGGAGGAGAAGCCTGTGTGCCTCCAGAGTTTTGTAGCCTCTGCCCACCTCTCTGGAATGGCCATCTCCCATGGAGGCCTTTCTCCAATGGGCAACCAGCAGAAATATTCACCTACAAGGAAGCTGACATCATCCAGGTGCTGACATACCTGACACCATCCTGTAAAGTTGGATGCGTGTCACCCAGATTCTCATTTGTACTGTATGGCTGGCTAGGATTGTCTTGACATGAACAATTTTCTAGGGTCTTGATCAGCCAGGAACAAGCTCTCTCGCTTCTTCCCAGTGAAGCGATCTCAGACAACTCCTGAAGTCCACGTCCTGCTGAATAGCAGGAAACGTGGGACAGCTGATACCCTGACAATATTCGCCTTAGAAATACTGGACCCACCCACATCCCACAAGGCCAGATGCCTGACTCTAGGCTTCCTTGTCTTTCCTCTGGGACCCTGTCTGCCATCTTCAGGACGGACTCCAGGAAATCCAGGGAAGCCCCGCGCAGGACCAAGCTGAGCCTCTGTTAGGGTCCATGTCTCTTGGGGCCTCACCTGTAGACACACTACCCTTTCCTCACTCAGCGGGTTGGATGCTTGTACCCACTGCTTCAAACTACGTTGTTTGGGGGATGCATATCGAGGATGGCTGGGGCAGGAATGTAAAGAAAGGCCATGGAATGATTAACCCTGGAGTCAGCAAACCAGCTAATTGGGGAGTGGGGTAGACAGATGTGCCTTGGGGGGTAGATTTCGTCTGGGGTTATGTGGTTTCTGTTTATGATTCCTCCTTAAATTGTGAGTGTGCATTTCACACATTCTTCTTCAGGAATGCTGCATTTCATAATCAAAGGACTTGTGCAAAATACACTGAAAGAGACATGACTACATTTCCTCTCCTTAGCTACATAGACCAGGACTCAGACATGGAGGAAATTTTCACGAAAAACTGCAAGTGTAAGATGAAAACCTGCCCTTGAAGCCTTGCTGATGGTAGAAACAGGCACCTGGAACGTTTGAACAAAGTGGGAAGGAAAAGAGAGTCATCGTCGGGACAAAGACCGTCTCAGGCTGTTTGATGCAGCTGAGACCGTGCCCCCTCCCTGCCCCTCCAGCTCCTCCAGGACACATGCAAACAGCACCTAGAGGGAAGGGGAGACGCCCCCACCCGGGATCCTTAGGAGGCTCTGAGAAGGAGAGAAGAGGAAGCCTTGACTGCCTCCTGAAGACGTCCCTGAGGGGCATGTCGTGTTTTCATTTCATTTCGGGAAGTGAGGTGAACCTAGAATTTTCATTCCCTAGGCCCCGAAAGGATCACTCTGTAATGGGTTGTGACAGGAGAGAGAAAAAATGAATGTGAATCTGTGAATTGATTACTTGATCCATCAGATGAAGTACATCCTTATAATGCAGTATTATTCGGCTGTAAGAAGGGGGAAGTAGTGAATATGCTTCCACAGGAATGAGCCTGGAAACATTAGGCTATGTGGGGGGATCCTGGCACAGAGGTCCGAGGGGGACAGGGAGTGACTGCAGGTGGATGAGGTGTGTCTTGAGGGGCAGGAAGCATCTGGACTCTGGAGTGATCATGGATGGACTAACTTGTCAATACATTAAAAACCCTGATTCTACACCTTAAATGATGACTGTGATTTCATGTGAACTCTGTCTAAAAGAAATGTATTAAGTCTTAGATGCTGATGAATGAAACCTATTCCCAGTGGTTCAGAAAATGAATGTTTTGTTTATGTGTGTGGTTGTGTTGAGTATGTATATTTATCGATGTTTATATATGGATACACATCCAAATACACACACACACACACACACACACACACACACATATAGGCAGAGAGAGAAAATGAGAGATAAGCTGATATAATGAAAAGCGAAGATGGCAATAGTGAAAAATGATGGATCTGGGAAAAAGGTATGAAGCAGTTCTTTATGAAATCTTCAAATTCATTTAA
>NW_020838922.1:0-8306 GCF_003676395.1 Aethalodelphis obliquidens
TAATGGGGCCCCCACAAACCAGGCAGTCATACCAACCACATGCCATGTCCTCACCAGGGCAGAACCAAGTGCTCCAGAATAGCTTTGGGAGCAGACTACTGTGGGTGGCCCAAACACAGAGGTGGGGCTAAAACCGCAGCTGAGCCTCAGAGGCAGGGTGACTAAGGAAGAAGAACAGAAATCTTTTCATGTAGCTGCACAAACTGAAGATTAAATCCCCACAATCAGTTTGGTAAACCCTGAATCTATGGAATATTTGAATCGACAATGAGTGTTCCCAAAACTGAAACCAGTCTAACTCTAGCAGCTTTGGACCTTGAGGACTAGTACACATAGGTGTTGGGCCACGTCAGAGTCTGAGCTGCCCCACAGTGCCCACACTGGAACCAGAGACCTAGAGGTTTTGGAGGGCTTCCCAGGGAGGCAGAGGTTGGCTGTAACTCACGGTAGGGGCAAAGGCACTGACAGCTAAGACCCCCGTGAAAATATGATTACTACTATTTTTTTGTGTTTTGTTCTGTTGTTTTTTAATTATTGTTTTTATTTTTATTTAAATTTCTTTTGAAAATGTTTTTAATGTACTTTTTATTTTTTAATGTTTCTGTTTCTACTTTTATGCAGTTCTGTGTTTTCTTCTTTCTTTTGTTCTATTTCTTTAATCTTTTTTTCCTGTGTTCTACTTGATCTTATCTTTTTTTAATCTTTTATTCTTTTTATTGTTTTTGTGTGTTTGTTTTGTTTTCTTTGCTTTTCCTTCACTATGCATTCTGCTTTTGTTTTGCTTTTTATTTTTTCTTCTCGTTAGTTTTGTTTTTCTGTTTGATTTCATTTTGGAATTCTTCTGTTTGGTGGTCTTTTGCTGTTTGCTTTCTCTGTTTTTGTTTTCATTTATTATTGTGTATGTGCATGTGTTTCTTTCTTTCTTTTAGTTTCTGTTTGTTTGGTTTTGCTTTTACCATTTCTCTGTGATTCTGTTTGTTTGTGTTTAATTGTTGCTGTTGCTGTTTGCTTCTTTTTATCTTTGCTATGTTGTCTTGAGTTTTGTATGTATGTTTGTTTTCATTTGTTTTCTTCCACCATTTTTTTCTTTTCTCTTGTCTCTTTATTCCATTTTTTCCAAGCTGGTGGCTTGTGGCATCTTGGTACAGGGGTCAGACCTGAGTCTCTGGGGTTGGAGTACAAAGCCAGGATGCTGTAATGCCAGAGAACTCCTGGTCCCAGGGAATAGTACTTGGCAAGAAATCTCCTAGAGGTCTCCATCTTAACTCCAAGACCCAGCTCCACCCAACTATCAGGAGGCTTCAGTGCTGAACGCCCCATGACAAACAACAAGCAAGACAGGAACACAAACCCACCTGTCAGAAGACAGGCTGCCTAAAGTCATACTAAGCCCATAGACACCACAAAACACGCCACCTGATGTGTGTTGCCCATCAAAGGGGAGAGATCCAGTACCACCCACGAGAACCCAGGCACCAGTCCCTCCCATGAGGAAGCTTACTGGTCCAAACTCACCCACTGGGAGCAGACCAGAAACAAGAGGAACTATGAACCTGTAACCTGTGGAAAGGAGACCTCAGGGTGAGGTCAGAGAAGATAAAGAAGACAGAGAAATAAGTTGCAGATAAAGGAGCAAGATAAAAACCCACAAGGCAAACGAATGAAGAGAAAACAGGTAATCTACCTAAAAAAGAATTCAGAGTAATGATAGTAAAGATGATCCAAAATCTCAGAAATAGAATGCAGAAAATAGAAATGTTTAACAAAAACCTAGAAGAACTAAAGAGAAAACAAACAGCGATGAACAACACAAGAACTGAAATTAAAAATACACTAGAAGAATCAATAGCAGAATAACTGAGGCAGAAGAAAAGATAAGTGAACTGAAAATCAGAATGGTGAAAATAACTGTCGCAGAGCAAAATAAAGAGAAAGGAATCAAAAGACTTGAGGACAGTCTCGACTTCTGGGATATTAAATGCACCAACATTCAAACTACAGTGGTCCCAGTAGAAGAAGAGTAAGAGAAAGGGTCTGAGAAAATATTTGAAGAGATTATAGTTGAAAACTTCCTTAACATGGGAAAGGAAATAGTCTACCAAGTCCAGGAAGCACAGAGAGTCCCATACAGGATAAACCCAAGGAAGAACAGGCCAAAACACAATTAAACAAACTGTCAAAAATTAAATACAAGGAAAAAATGTTAAAAGCTGCAAGGGAAAAGCAACAAATAATATACAAGGAATCCAAATAAGGTTATCAGCTGATCTTTCAGCAGAAACTCTGCATGCCAGAAGGAATGGCAGGATATATTTAAAGTGATGAAAGGGAAAAATCTACAGTCAAAATTACCCGACAAGGCTCTGATTCAGTTTTGAATGACAAACCAAAATCTTCACAGACAAGCAGAAGCTAAGATAATTCAGCACCACCAGACCAGCCTAGCAACAAATTCTAAAAGAACTTCTTTAGGCAGGATACACAAGAGAAGAAAAAGACCTACAAACACAAACAAAAACCAATTAAGAAAATGGTAATAAGAATATATATATATTGATAATTACCTTAAATGTAAATGATTAAAGTGCTCCAACCAAAAGACACAGACTGGCTGAATGGATACAAAAACAAGACCCATATATATGCTGTCTACAAGAGACCCTTTCAGACCTAGAGACACATACAGACTGAAAGTGAGGGGATAGAAAATGATATTCCATGCAAATGGAAATCAAAAGAAAGCTGGAGTAGCAATTCTCATATCAGACAAAATAGACATTAAAATAAAGACTGTTACAAGAGACAAAGAAAGACACTACATAATGATCAAGGGATCAATTCAAGAAGAAGATATAACAATTGTAAATATTTATGAACCCAACATAGGAGCACCTCAATACATAAGGCAAATGCTAACAGCCATACATGGAGAAATTGACAGTAACACAATAATAGTGGGGGACTTTAAGACTCCACTTTCACAGCTGGATGGATCAACCAGACAGAAAATTAATAAGGAAACACAAGCCTTAAATGACACACTAGACCAGATAGACTTAATTGATATTTATAGGACATTCTATCTGAAAGCAGCAGAATGCACTTTCTTCTCAAGTGCACACAGAGCATTCTCCAGGATAGATCACATCTTGGGTCACAAATCAAGCCTCGGTAAATTTAAGAAAACTTAAATCGTATCAAGCATATTTTCCAAACACAACACTATGAGATTAGAAATCAGTGATAGGAAGAAAACTGTAAAAAACACAAACACATGAAGGCTAAACAATATGCTACTAAAAATCCAAGAAACCACTGAAGAAATCAACAAAGAAATTTTAAAAATACCTGCAAAAAAATGACAATGAAAACACAATGACCCAAAATATATAGAATGAAGCAAAAGCAGTTCTAAGAGGGAAATTTTTAGCAATATAATCCTACATGAATAAACTAGAAAAATCTCAAATAAATAACTTAACTTTACACATAAAGCAACTAGAGAAAGAACAAACAAAATCCAAAGTAGGTAGAAGGAAAGAAATCATAAAAATCAGAGCAGAAATAAATTAAATAGAAACAAAAAAAACAATAGCAAAGATCAATAAACCTAAAAGCTGGTTCTTTGAGAAAATAAACAAAATTGATAAACCTTTAGCCAGACTCATCAAGAAAAATAGGACAGGAATCAAATCAATAAACTTAGAAATGAAAAAGGAGAAGTAACAACTGACACTGCAGAAATACAAAGGGTCATGAGACACTACTACAAGCAGCTATATGCCAATAAAATGGACAACATGGAAGAAATGGACAAACTTTTAGAAAGCTACAACCTTCCAAGACTGAACCAGGAAGTAATAGAAAATATGACCAGACCAAGCACAAGTAATGAAGTTGAAACTGTGATTAAAAATCTTCCAACAAACAAAAGTCCAGGACCAGATGGCTTCACAGTTGAATTCTATCAAACATTTAGAGAGGAGTTAACACCTATTCTCCTCAAACTCATCCAAAATTTTGCAGAGGAAGGAACACTCCCAAACTCATCCTGTGAGGTCACCATCACCCTGATACCAAAACCAGACAAAGATATTACATAAAAAAGAAATTACACATCAATATCACTGATGAACATAGACATAAAAATTCTCAACAAAATACTAGCAAACTGAATCCAACAACACTGTAATGGGATTATACACAATGATCAAGTGGGATTTCTCCCAGTGATGCAAGGATTCTTCAATATATACAAATCAATCAAGTGAAACACCATATTAATAAATTGAAGAATAACAACCATATGATCATCTCAGGAGATGCAGAAAAAGCTTTTGACAAAAATCAACACCAATTTTTGTTGAAAAGTTTCCAGAATGCAGACATAGAGGGAACCTACCTCAACATAATACAAGTGATATACGAAAAATCCACAGCAAAGATCATTCTCAATGGTGAAAAACTGAAAGCATTTCCTCTAAAATCAGGAAGAACACAAGGATTGTCCACTCTCACTATTTTTATTCAACATAATTTTGGAAGTACTAGCCATGGCAAACAGAGAAGAAAAAGGAATCCAAATTGGAAAAGAAGAAATAAAACTGTCACTGTTTACAGATGACATAATACTATACATATAAAATCCTAAAGATGCTACTGGAAAACTACTAGAGCTCATCAATGAATTTGGCAAAGCTGTAGAATAGAAAATTAATACACAGAAATCTCTTGCATACCTATACACTAACAAAGAAAGATCAGAAACAGAAATTAAGAAAACAATCCCATTTACTATTGCAACAAAAAGAATAAAATACCTAGGGATAGACATACATAAGGAGCCAAAAGACCTGTATGCGGAAGACTATCACAGAAGTCAAAGATGACACAAACAGATGGAGAGTTTTACCATGTTCTTGGATTGGAAGAATCAATATTGTGAAAATGACTATACTACCCAAAACAACCTACAGATTCAATGAAATTCCTATCAAAGACAACTCTCAGAATGGGAGAAAATATTTGCAAATGAAGCAACTGACAAAGGGTGAATTTCCAAAATATACAAACAGCTCATTTAGCTCAATATCAAAAAAAACCATAAACCGAATCAAAAACTGCACAGAAGACATAGACATTTCTCCAAAGAAGACATACAGATGGTCAACAAACACATGAAAAAAATGCTCAACATCACTATTTATTACAGAAATGGAAATCAAAACTACAATGAGGTATCACCTCATACCAACGAGAATGGCCGTCATCACATAATCTACAAACAATAAATGCTGGAGTGTATGTGGAGAAAAGAGAACCCTTTTGCACTGTTGCTGGGAATGTAAATTGATACAGCCACTATGGAGAACAGTATGGAGGTTCCTTCAAAAATTAAAAACAGGAGTACCATGTGACCCAGCAATCCCACTACTGGGCATATACTCAGAGAAAGCCATAATTCAGAAAGACACATTCACCCCAATGTTCATTGCAGCACTATTTACAATAGCCAGGACATGGAAAAAACCCAAATATCCATAAGCAGAGGAATGGATAAAGAAGATGTGGTACACATATACAATTTAATATTACTCAGCCATAAAAAGGAATGAAATGGGGTCATTTGTAGAGATGTGGATGGACCTAGAGACTGTCATACAGAGTGAAGTAAGTCAGAAAGAGAAAAACAAATATCATACATTAATGCATACATGAGGAATCTAAAAATTTGGTATAGATGATCTTATTTAGAATGCATAAATAGAGACACAGACGTAGAGAACAAACATATAAATACCAAGGGGGAAAGGAGAGGTGAAATGAATTGGGAAAGTGGGTTTGACATATATATGCTATTGATACTATGTATAAAATAGATAACTAATGAGACCCTACTGTATAGCATGGGGAACTCTACTCAATGCTCTGTGGTGACCTAAATGGGAAGCAAATCCAACAAAGAGGGGACATATGTATACGTACAGCTGATTCACTTTGCTATACACTAGAAACTAACACAATATTGTAAGGCAACTCTATTCCAATATAAATTTTAGAAAAATGTTGAGACAGCAGAAGAATATATCTCAGATGAAGGAACAAGATAAAATCCCAGAACAACTAAGCCAAACTGAGATGGCCAATCTACCAAAAAAATAATTTGGAGTAATGGTAGTGAAGGTGATCCAAGATCTTGGAAAAAGAATGGAGGCACAGATTGAGAAGATAAAAGAAATGTTTAACAAAGACCTACGAGAACTAAAGAACAAACAGAAATGAACAATATAATAACTGAAATGAAAAATACACTAGAAGGAATTAATAGCACAATAACTGAGGCAGAAGAATGCATAAATAGGGGCTTCCCTGGTGGTGCAGTGGTTGAGAGTCCTCCTGGCAATGCAGGGGACATGGGTTGGTGCCCCAGTCCAGGAATATCCCACATGTCACAGAGTGGCTAGGCCTGTGAGCCATGGCCACTGGGCCTGTGTGTCCGGAGCATCTGCTCCACAACGGGAGAGGCTACAACAGTGAGAGGCCTGCGTACCGCCAAAAAACAAACAAAAAACCGAATAAATGACCTGGAGTACAATCACTGCTGCAGAACAGAATGAAGAAAAAAGAATGAAATGTTATGAAGACCATCTAAGAGATCGCTGGGACAACATTAAATGCACCAACATTTGCATTATAGGGCTCCCTAAAGGAGAAGAGAAAGAGAAAGGACCTGACAAAATATTTGAAGAGGTTATACTTGAAAGCTTCCTTAACGTGGGAATGGAAAGAGTCACAGAAGTCCAGGAAGAACAGAGAGTCCCATACAGGATAAACCCAAGGAGGAACACTTTTAGACATATAGTAATCAAACTGTCAAAAGTTAAAGACAAAGAAAAAATATTAAAAGCAACAAGGGAAAAGTAACAAATAACATACAAGGTAATCCCCATGAGGTTATCAGCTGATTTCTCAGCAGACACTCTGCAGGCCAGAAGGGAGTGGCATGATACATTTACAGTGGTGAAAGGGAAGAACCTACAACCAAGACTCTCATTCACATGGGGTTCTGTTATACTTTGTTGTTGTTGATTCATTTATATTTTTATTTTTTCTAACAAACCTTTTCTTTTTCTAATTTTATTTTATTCTTTATACTTCATTATTGTTCTGTTCTTTTTGACTTGTTCCCTTTTTTTCTGTTCTTTCTTTTTTCTGTTGTGGTTTTGTTTTATCTAGTTTCAGTTGTTATATTTTTATTTTTCCAAATATGTTTTCTTATCGTTCTAATTTTATTTTATTTTTTATTCTTTATTATTGTACTGCTCCTTTTTTTTTTTTTTTTTTGCCACATTTTGTGGCTTGTGGGATCTTGGTTCCCAGGCCAGAGTTTGGGCCGGAGCTCCTGTGGTGGGAGCACTGAGTCCAAACTGCTGGACTAACAGAGAACCTCAGATTCCAGGGAATATTAATTGGAGTGAGGCCCCCCAGATGTCCTCATCTTGGCACCAAGACCCAGCTCTACACAACTGCCTGCAAACTTCAGTGCTGGATGCCACAGGCCAAACAGCCAGTAAGACAGGAATACGGCTCCACAAATCAAAAAAATAAAATGAAATGACAAAAAGTATGTTACAGATGAAAGAGCAACATAAAAACCTACAAGACCAATAAATGAAGATGAAATAGGCAACCTACCTGAAAAAGAATTCAGAGTAATGATAGTGAAGATGATGCAAAACCTCTGAAAAAGAAAACAGAAAATACAAGAAATGTTGAACAAGGGCCTGGAAGAACTAAACAGCAAACAAACAGTGATGAACAACACAATAACTGAAATTAGAGGAGTGGGATAGGGAGGGTGGGAGGGAGATGCATGAAGGAGGAGATATGGAGATATATGTATATGTATAGCTGATTCACTTTATTATACAACAGAAACTAGCACAACACAACACTGTAAAGCAATTATACTCCAATAAAGATGTTAAAAAATACTCTAGAAGGTATCAATAGCAGAATATCTTATGCAGAAGAACAGATAAGTGAGCTAAAAGATAAAATGGTGGAAATAACTGCCATGGGCCAGAATAAAAAAAAAAGAATGAAAAGAATTGAAAGTCTCAGAGACCTCTGGGACAATATTAAATGCACAAATATTCGAATTACAGGGGTCCCAGAAGAAGAAAAGAAAGGGTCTGAAAAAATACTTGAAGAGGTTATTGTTGAAAATTTCCCTAACATGGGAAAGGAGATAGCCACTCAAGTCCAGGAAGGTCAGAGAGTCCCATACTCCCATCTCCTAGGAT
>NW_020838923.1:0-8306 GCF_003676395.1 Aethalodelphis obliquidens
TAATGGGGCCCCCACAAACCAGGCAGTCATACCAACCACATGCCATGTCCTCACCAGGGCAGAACCAAGTGCTCCAGAATAGCTTTGGGAGCAGACTACTGTGGGTGGCCCAAACACAGAGGTGGGGCTAAAACCGCAGCTGAGCCTCAGAGGCAGGGTGACTAAGGAAGAAGAACAGAAATCTTTTCATGTAGCTGCACAAACTGAAGATTAAATCCCCACAATCAGTTTGGTAAACCCTGAATCTATGGAATATTTGAATCGACAATGAGTGTTCCCAAAACTGAAACCAGTCTAACTCTAGCAGCTTTGGACCTTGAGGACTAGTACACATAGGTGTTGGGCCACGTCAGAGTCTGAGCTGCCCCACAGTGCCCACACTGGAACCAGAGACCTAGAGGTTTTGGAGGGCTTCCCAGGGAGGCAGAGGTTGGCTGTAACTCACGGTAGGGGCAAAGGCACTGACAGCTAAGACCCCCGTGAAAATATGATTACTACTATTTTTTTGTGTTTTGTTCTGTTGTTTTTTAATTATTGTTTTTATTTTTATTTAAATTTCTTTTGAAAATGTTTTTAATGTACTTTTTATTTTTTAATGTTTCTGTTTCTACTTTTATGCAGTTCTGTGTTTTCTTCTTTCTTTTGTTCTATTTCTTTAATCTTTTTTTCCTGTGTTCTACTTGATCTTATCTTTTTTTAATCTTTTATTCTTTTTATTGTTTTTGTGTGTTTGTTTTGTTTTCTTTGCTTTTCCTTCACTATGCATTCTGCTTTTGTTTTGCTTTTTATTTTTTCTTCTCGTTAGTTTTGTTTTTCTGTTTGATTTCATTTTGGAATTCTTCTGTTTGGTGGTCTTTTGCTGTTTGCTTTCTCTGTTTTTGTTTTCATTTATTATTGTGTATGTGCATGTGTTTCTTTCTTTCTTTTAGTTTCTGTTTGTTTGGTTTTGCTTTTACCATTTCTCTGTGATTCTGTTTGTTTGTGTTTAATTGTTGCTGTTGCTGTTTGCTTCTTTTTATCTTTGCTATGTTGTCTTGAGTTTTGTATGTATGTTTGTTTTCATTTGTTTTCTTCCACCATTTTTTTCTTTTCTCTTGTCTCTTTATTCCATTTTTTCCAAGCTGGTGGCTTGTGGCATCTTGGTACAGGGGTCAGACCTGAGTCTCTGGGGTTGGAGTACAAAGCCAGGATGCTGTAATGCCAGAGAACTCCTGGTCCCAGGGAATAGTACTTGGCAAGAAATCTCCTAGAGGTCTCCATCTTAACTCCAAGACCCAGCTCCACCCAACTATCAGGAGGCTTCAGTGCTGAACGCCCCATGACAAACAACAAGCAAGACAGGAACACAAACCCACCTGTCAGAAGACAGGCTGCCTAAAGTCATACTAAGCCCATAGACACCACAAAACACGCCACCTGATGTGTGTTGCCCATCAAAGGGGAGAGATCCAGTACCACCCACGAGAACCCAGGCACCAGTCCCTCCCATGAGGAAGCTTACTGGTCCAAACTCACCCACTGGGAGCAGACCAGAAACAAGAGGAACTATGAACCTGTAACCTGTGGAAAGGAGACCTCAGGGTGAGGTCAGAGAAGATAAAGAAGACAGAGAAATAAGTTGCAGATAAAGGAGCAAGATAAAAACCCACAAGGCAAACGAATGAAGAGAAAACAGGTAATCTACCTAAAAAAGAATTCAGAGTAATGATAGTAAAGATGATCCAAAATCTCAGAAATAGAATGCAGAAAATAGAAATGTTTAACAAAAACCTAGAAGAACTAAAGAGAAAACAAACAGCGATGAACAACACAAGAACTGAAATTAAAAATACACTAGAAGAATCAATAGCAGAATAACTGAGGCAGAAGAAAAGATAAGTGAACTGAAAATCAGAATGGTGAAAATAACTGTCGCAGAGCAAAATAAAGAGAAAGGAATCAAAAGACTTGAGGACAGTCTCGACTTCTGGGATATTAAATGCACCAACATTCAAACTACAGTGGTCCCAGTAGAAGAAGAGTAAGAGAAAGGGTCTGAGAAAATATTTGAAGAGATTATAGTTGAAAACTTCCTTAACATGGGAAAGGAAATAGTCTACCAAGTCCAGGAAGCACAGAGAGTCCCATACAGGATAAACCCAAGGAAGAACAGGCCAAAACACAATTAAACAAACTGTCAAAAATTAAATACAAGGAAAAAATGTTAAAAGCTGCAAGGGAAAAGCAACAAATAATATACAAGGAATCCAAATAAGGTTATCAGCTGATCTTTCAGCAGAAACTCTGCATGCCAGAAGGAATGGCAGGATATATTTAAAGTGATGAAAGGGAAAAATCTACAGTCAAAATTACCCGACAAGGCTCTGATTCAGTTTTGAATGACAAACCAAAATCTTCACAGACAAGCAGAAGCTAAGATAATTCAGCACCACCAGACCAGCCTAGCAACAAATTCTAAAAGAACTTCTTTAGGCAGGATACACAAGAGAAGAAAAAGACCTACAAACACAAACAAAAACCAATTAAGAAAATGGTAATAAGAATATATATATATTGATAATTACCTTAAATGTAAATGATTAAAGTGCTCCAACCAAAAGACACAGACTGGCTGAATGGATACAAAAACAAGACCCATATATATGCTGTCTACAAGAGACCCTTTCAGACCTAGAGACACATACAGACTGAAAGTGAGGGGATAGAAAATGATATTCCATGCAAATGGAAATCAAAAGAAAGCTGGAGTAGCAATTCTCATATCAGACAAAATAGACATTAAAATAAAGACTGTTACAAGAGACAAAGAAAGACACTACATAATGATCAAGGGATCAATTCAAGAAGAAGATATAACAATTGTAAATATTTATGAACCCAACATAGGAGCACCTCAATACATAAGGCAAATGCTAACAGCCATACATGGAGAAATTGACAGTAACACAATAATAGTGGGGGACTTTAAGACTCCACTTTCACAGCTGGATGGATCAACCAGACAGAAAATTAATAAGGAAACACAAGCCTTAAATGACACACTAGACCAGATAGACTTAATTGATATTTATAGGACATTCTATCTGAAAGCAGCAGAATGCACTTTCTTCTCAAGTGCACACAGAGCATTCTCCAGGATAGATCACATCTTGGGTCACAAATCAAGCCTCGGTAAATTTAAGAAAACTTAAATCGTATCAAGCATATTTTCCAAACACAACACTATGAGATTAGAAATCAGTGATAGGAAGAAAACTGTAAAAAACACAAACACATGAAGGCTAAACAATATGCTACTAAAAATCCAAGAAACCACTGAAGAAATCAACAAAGAAATTTTAAAAATACCTGCAAAAAAATGACAATGAAAACACAATGACCCAAAATATATAGAATGAAGCAAAAGCAGTTCTAAGAGGGAAATTTTTAGCAATATAATCCTACATGAATAAACTAGAAAAATCTCAAATAAATAACTTAACTTTACACATAAAGCAACTAGAGAAAGAACAAACAAAATCCAAAGTAGGTAGAAGGAAAGAAATCATAAAAATCAGAGCAGAAATAAATTAAATAGAAACAAAAAAAACAATAGCAAAGATCAATAAACCTAAAAGCTGGTTCTTTGAGAAAATAAACAAAATTGATAAACCTTTAGCCAGACTCATCAAGAAAAATAGGACAGGAATCAAATCAATAAACTTAGAAATGAAAAAGGAGAAGTAACAACTGACACTGCAGAAATACAAAGGGTCATGAGACACTACTACAAGCAGCTATATGCCAATAAAATGGACAACATGGAAGAAATGGACAAACTTTTAGAAAGCTACAACCTTCCAAGACTGAACCAGGAAGTAATAGAAAATATGACCAGACCAAGCACAAGTAATGAAGTTGAAACTGTGATTAAAAATCTTCCAACAAACAAAAGTCCAGGACCAGATGGCTTCACAGTTGAATTCTATCAAACATTTAGAGAGGAGTTAACACCTATTCTCCTCAAACTCATCCAAAATTTTGCAGAGGAAGGAACACTCCCAAACTCATCCTGTGAGGTCACCATCACCCTGATACCAAAACCAGACAAAGATATTACATAAAAAAGAAATTACACATCAATATCACTGATGAACATAGACATAAAAATTCTCAACAAAATACTAGCAAACTGAATCCAACAACACTGTAATGGGATTATACACAATGATCAAGTGGGATTTCTCCCAGTGATGCAAGGATTCTTCAATATATACAAATCAATCAAGTGAAACACCATATTAATAAATTGAAGAATAACAACCATATGATCATCTCAGGAGATGCAGAAAAAGCTTTTGACAAAAATCAACACCAATTTTTGTTGAAAAGTTTCCAGAATGCAGACATAGAGGGAACCTACCTCAACATAATACAAGTGATATACGAAAAATCCACAGCAAAGATCATTCTCAATGGTGAAAAACTGAAAGCATTTCCTCTAAAATCAGGAAGAACACAAGGATTGTCCACTCTCACTATTTTTATTCAACATAATTTTGGAAGTACTAGCCATGGCAAACAGAGAAGAAAAAGGAATCCAAATTGGAAAAGAAGAAATAAAACTGTCACTGTTTACAGATGACATAATACTATACATATAAAATCCTAAAGATGCTACTGGAAAACTACTAGAGCTCATCAATGAATTTGGCAAAGCTGTAGAATAGAAAATTAATACACAGAAATCTCTTGCATACCTATACACTAACAAAGAAAGATCAGAAACAGAAATTAAGAAAACAATCCCATTTACTATTGCAACAAAAAGAATAAAATACCTAGGGATAGACATACATAAGGAGCCAAAAGACCTGTATGCGGAAGACTATCACAGAAGTCAAAGATGACACAAACAGATGGAGAGTTTTACCATGTTCTTGGATTGGAAGAATCAATATTGTGAAAATGACTATACTACCCAAAACAACCTACAGATTCAATGAAATTCCTATCAAAGACAACTCTCAGAATGGGAGAAAATATTTGCAAATGAAGCAACTGACAAAGGGTGAATTTCCAAAATATACAAACAGCTCATTTAGCTCAATATCAAAAAAAACCATAAACCGAATCAAAAACTGCACAGAAGACATAGACATTTCTCCAAAGAAGACATACAGATGGTCAACAAACACATGAAAAAAATGCTCAACATCACTATTTATTACAGAAATGGAAATCAAAACTACAATGAGGTATCACCTCATACCAACGAGAATGGCCGTCATCACATAATCTACAAACAATAAATGCTGGAGTGTATGTGGAGAAAAGAGAACCCTTTTGCACTGTTGCTGGGAATGTAAATTGATACAGCCACTATGGAGAACAGTATGGAGGTTCCTTCAAAAATTAAAAACAGGAGTACCATGTGACCCAGCAATCCCACTACTGGGCATATACTCAGAGAAAGCCATAATTCAGAAAGACACATTCACCCCAATGTTCATTGCAGCACTATTTACAATAGCCAGGACATGGAAAAAACCCAAATATCCATAAGCAGAGGAATGGATAAAGAAGATGTGGTACACATATACAATTTAATATTACTCAGCCATAAAAAGGAATGAAATGGGGTCATTTGTAGAGATGTGGATGGACCTAGAGACTGTCATACAGAGTGAAGTAAGTCAGAAAGAGAAAAACAAATATCATACATTAATGCATACATGAGGAATCTAAAAATTTGGTATAGATGATCTTATTTAGAATGCATAAATAGAGACACAGACGTAGAGAACAAACATATAAATACCAAGGGGGAAAGGAGAGGTGAAATGAATTGGGAAAGTGGGTTTGACATATATATGCTATTGATACTATGTATAAAATAGATAACTAATGAGACCCTACTGTATAGCATGGGGAACTCTACTCAATGCTCTGTGGTGACCTAAATGGGAAGCAAATCCAACAAAGAGGGGACATATGTATACGTACAGCTGATTCACTTTGCTATACACTAGAAACTAACACAATATTGTAAGGCAACTCTATTCCAATATAAATTTTAGAAAAATGTTGAGACAGCAGAAGAATATATCTCAGATGAAGGAACAAGATAAAATCCCAGAACAACTAAGCCAAACTGAGATGGCCAATCTACCAAAAAAATAATTTGGAGTAATGGTAGTGAAGGTGATCCAAGATCTTGGAAAAAGAATGGAGGCACAGATTGAGAAGATAAAAGAAATGTTTAACAAAGACCTACGAGAACTAAAGAACAAACAGAAATGAACAATATAATAACTGAAATGAAAAATACACTAGAAGGAATTAATAGCACAATAACTGAGGCAGAAGAATGCATAAATAGGGGCTTCCCTGGTGGTGCAGTGGTTGAGAGTCCTCCTGGCAATGCAGGGGACATGGGTTGGTGCCCCAGTCCAGGAATATCCCACATGTCACAGAGTGGCTAGGCCTGTGAGCCATGGCCACTGGGCCTGTGTGTCCGGAGCATCTGCTCCACAACGGGAGAGGCTACAACAGTGAGAGGCCTGCGTACCGCCAAAAAACAAACAAAAAACCGAATAAATGACCTGGAGTACAATCACTGCTGCAGAACAGAATGAAGAAAAAAGAATGAAATGTTATGAAGACCATCTAAGAGATCGCTGGGACAACATTAAATGCACCAACATTTGCATTATAGGGCTCCCTAAAGGAGAAGAGAAAGAGAAAGGACCTGACAAAATATTTGAAGAGGTTATACTTGAAAGCTTCCTTAACGTGGGAATGGAAAGAGTCACAGAAGTCCAGGAAGAACAGAGAGTCCCATACAGGATAAACCCAAGGAGGAACACTTTTAGACATATAGTAATCAAACTGTCAAAAGTTAAAGACAAAGAAAAAATATTAAAAGCAACAAGGGAAAAGTAACAAATAACATACAAGGTAATCCCCATGAGGTTATCAGCTGATTTCTCAGCAGACACTCTGCAGGCCAGAAGGGAGTGGCATGATACATTTACAGTGGTGAAAGGGAAGAACCTACAACCAAGACTCTCATTCACATGGGGTTCTGTTATACTTTGTTGTTGTTGATTCATTTATATTTTTATTTTTTCTAACAAACCTTTTCTTTTTCTAATTTTATTTTATTCTTTATACTTCATTATTGTTCTGTTCTTTTTGACTTGTTCCCTTTTTTTCTGTTCTTTCTTTTTTCTGTTGTGGTTTTGTTTTATCTAGTTTCAGTTGTTATATTTTTATTTTTCCAAATATGTTTTCTTATCGTTCTAATTTTATTTTATTTTTTATTCTTTATTATTGTACTGCTCCTTTTTTTTTTTTTTTTTTGCCACATTTTGTGGCTTGTGGGATCTTGGTTCCCAGGCCAGAGTTTGGGCCGGAGCTCCTGTGGTGGGAGCACTGAGTCCAAACTGCTGGACTAACAGAGAACCTCAGATTCCAGGGAATATTAATTGGAGTGAGGCCCCCCAGATGTCCTCATCTTGGCACCAAGACCCAGCTCTACACAACTGCCTGCAAACTTCAGTGCTGGATGCCACAGGCCAAACAGCCAGTAAGACAGGAATACGGCTCCACAAATCAAAAAAATAAAATGAAATGACAAAAAGTATGTTACAGATGAAAGAGCAACATAAAAACCTACAAGACCAATAAATGAAGATGAAATAGGCAACCTACCTGAAAAAGAATTCAGAGTAATGATAGTGAAGATGATGCAAAACCTCTGAAAAAGAAAACAGAAAATACAAGAAATGTTGAACAAGGGCCTGGAAGAACTAAACAGCAAACAAACAGTGATGAACAACACAATAACTGAAATTAGAGGAGTGGGATAGGGAGGGTGGGAGGGAGATGCATGAAGGAGGAGATATGGAGATATATGTATATGTATAGCTGATTCACTTTATTATACAACAGAAACTAGCACAACACAACACTGTAAAGCAATTATACTCCAATAAAGATGTTAAAAAATACTCTAGAAGGTATCAATAGCAGAATATCTTATGCAGAAGAACAGATAAGTGAGCTAAAAGATAAAATGGTGGAAATAACTGCCATGGGCCAGAATAAAAAAAAAAGAATGAAAAGAATTGAAAGTCTCAGAGACCTCTGGGACAATATTAAATGCACAAATATTCGAATTACAGGGGTCCCAGAAGAAGAAAAGAAAGGGTCTGAAAAAATACTTGAAGAGGTTATTGTTGAAAATTTCCCTAACATGGGAAAGGAGATAGCCACTCAAGTCCAGGAAGGTCAGAGAGTCCCATACTCCCATCTCCTAGGAT
>NW_020838924.1:0-8304 GCF_003676395.1 Aethalodelphis obliquidens
TTTCACAGTCCAGGTGTTGCCCCAGTGGCCTCTTGGTCAAGCTGTGTACTTTCCCCATGTCAAAGGAGGAAAAGAAGGTGATCACAGTAGAAAATAATTAGCAATACACATGGTTACTGGCTATTAGGTAACGCTGAAATCCTCCCTGTGCTTTCCTGCCTCTGAAACTTTGCATTTGCTCACTCTTCTGACTGAAGTCCCCTTCCCCATCCTCCCTGGATCCTGTGTAGGTCCATAGACTGCAACTCCCGTGGTGGGGGCCTGCCTTCCATGCCTCCAGTCTGGCTCTCCTGGCTTAGTCCTTACAGCCTGTCAGAGCGGAGGTCTTCTCGGGAGACAAACCACAGCCCTTGTCCCCAGGTGGGTTTACCCCTGACTCCACATCTGGTCCTTGAGAAATCCTCATGCACCTTTCACCCCAACAAACTCAGGTATGAGGCCTGATCCTGCAGCGCCCCTCTCCTTTGCTCCTCCCAGCCATCCTTCCTGTCATGAGACTCTGGGCAGGAAGGGGAACTGGACCTCAGGCTGCTGTGCCCCCAAACGTTGGGGAACACCCACCAGCTCCCTGAGTTGTCCAGTTTATGGGGAAAATGAAACCTACAGGTTAAATCACTCAAATAAGGATCTACCATCCAGGAAACAGGAGATGCAAGACTTGGGCCAAATGCCCCGACTCACCCACCATGCTGGTCGTCTCACAGGGACCAGGGGAGGGAATTCGGCCCTCCCTCCTGCCCTCTGCAGTGAGTAGGGAAGGCAGCCACGGCTGCTGTGAGGGTGAAGACTTGGGTCAGGGCTGAGTGTCAGGACCCTCTCTCTGCTCCGGGTCAGCTTCTTCCTTCCCACTTCCCACTTCATGTGAAGCAAGGAGCTGCAGCAGGTTATATCCCCCTGGAAAGCCCTCAGCCCAGCTGGGGTTTCCCAGGCCTGGGGTTTGGTGAAGGAGGCCAGCTGGCAGGAGGGCAGTGCCACCCCTCTCTGGGGGTGGGTACATAAAACCAAACAGAGGCTGCACCCGCCACACTGTAGCCAGAATACTTGGTGGCATCAGGGCGACCGTGCTGCTGCTGCTGCTGCAGAGCCAAGCTTGAGGCCAACCTACCTCCCTGTCCAAGGACCTCAGCCTGCGCCAGGCTCCGGCTCCGGATCTCACCACCAGCCACGACAACAAACATCCAACCAGCTCCTCTCCGCAGCATCTGGGGCTGTGTGATAAGGTGAGCTGGGCCCGGGTGGAGGCTGAGTGGGAGGGTGCCTGAGCTTTGCAGAAGAGGGCCATGCTCACAGCCAGCCCCAGACATGTAGCAGACTGGTGGGCATGGGTACCATTCCTGTGAGTGGGTTTTACTGGGGACATGGATGTAGAGATGACAGTTGGGGGCCGAGGCCAGTTCTATCCCCAGAGGGTGACAGAGGGTGCTCTCTCCCCAGAGCCTGGGGACTCTGGATGCCTCGGGTACATCTGAGAAGGCACATCCTCCCTCATTCTTCTACCAGGACAAAGACCTGCAAACCCCCAGGATCTCAGGGTCTGCCTCCTGGAGACCACGAGCTTCGGCAAGAAGTGGGCTGAGCCTATAAAGACATCAACCTCCAGGAGGCTCGAGTAAGACAGGGCACTTCACACGAGGCCCACACACCCCTCCACCTTTCCTGGGTGCCTACGTGGTCCCTCCCCACAGACTGGCATGTCCTAGTGGAGGTGGTCTTAAGTCTGCTCGTGGATGCCCTGGGAAGGTAGAAACAGCCCCTCCAGAGGCTCCACCCAGGTTCTGGCGTTTAGTACGCGCTTTTGGAAGTAAAGAGAGAAGGGACCAACTCCTGGGGAGAGGGATGGACTGGAGATCAGAACACAATTTCCTTTGATTCCATTTCTTCAGCCCTACCTTTCTCGTGATCCCAGATCCAACTCAATAGATCCAGGTGGCACCTGCTTTTCTTATTTCCAAAAAGTAATTTGGAAGCCAACAAATATTAAACCAAAAAAGAAAAAGAAAACAAAAAAAAACCCAAAACAAAATAAAGTAATCTGGAGATTTTAAAGGCACCTTTCTGACTGCTCACTATCAGTTAAGAACCACTGATCATGGCTCCAGCAACAACCCCTCGCCCTTGGGAGAACTTCCTTTCAAATATCGAGCTCGATTAAAACAACACACAAGGGAAGAGCCTGGGGAGGTGGAATTGTAGATTGGATGGGGATGGAGACTAGGAGGGCTGTTGGGTGGCAAGACTTTTGGTGGGCTAGAGCTGTGTTTGGTGAGAGCCATGCTGTGTTGGTGTGAAACCCCAGCTATGAAGTGGACATGAGACAGATTCCCCTGCTGTCCCTGAAGCTGGTGAAGCAAGGGGCTCCCTCCATGGCTCCCTGCCATGATGGTCACCTGTGTGCCCATGGGCAACCTCATCGAAGTGAGTTTTCTTCCAGTGGCACCACTGAGTGGGGTGCCTGGGGTCCATCCAGTCACCAAAGCAACAACCCTAACAGTAATCCTTGGGATGGTCATGGAAACCACACTGTGGGGGGAGCCTGGGGCCCCTTGTGTCCTGTCCCTCCTCACAGCCTCCCATGGACATGCTGTCTGTGGAGACCTGAGTCCAAGGATGTGACCTGTGTGTCTGGTCCTTCAGGGTACAAAGGGCTCCTGTACATCCACCTCCTCTGAACTCACAGCACTCTAGTCAGGTAAGCAGGGCTTACCACCAGTCTCATTAGGCCAAGGAAGAAACTGAGGCCCAAGGCACGGTGGGGGGTGTGGCCTTGGGAAGCAGGTCTTGGTCAAGTGAGGGTTGATGGCGGTACACAGAGCTCTGGCTCCAGTGTGAGTTTTCCTTGGCCCAATATGGGGCCTCCTGTCTCTCTTTTGGATGAGCCCCTGGCCACCTCTGTCTGGCCCACCAAACACCACCTTGGCCAACCCTGCATCTCTCCTACAGCCCATTGCTTTAAGAGGCCTGGAGACTCAGCTTTTTGACCTGCTTTGCTATGAGCATTGAGGGGCTGCTCTGGGGGGTCCCTTTCTGCTCTGTGCCAACTCCCACTCCCTTTCTTCCCTTCCTGAGCTGTCCCCTGCCCTGTGGATGCTCAAGATCATGGGCGAAGACAACACGTACACATTGGACAAGTATGGAGTGAAGTAAGTTGCTCTGAGAATGGCTTCTGGGGCCTCCTTCAAGTGTTGTGGGAGAGGTGGAGCCACTACTGGCCAGGGTCAGCTATATAACTTGCAAAATGAAAGCATGGGTCCCTTGGCTCAAAAATTATTAAGAAATTCAAGCCCTCAGAAGTCAGAGAGATTGGAAGAAAGAGAAAGACTCCACTGGCAATTGATGGCTTTGAAGATGGAGAAAGATGAGCCAAAGCCTGGGGACAGCCTCTAGAAGCTGAGAACAACGGCAGCCACCAGCAGACAAGGGATTCACGACCTCAGTCCCACAAGCACAGAGGACCAAATTCTGCCAACAAGCTGAATGAGCTTGGAAGTAATTCTCCCCCAGAGGCTCTCAAAAGGAATCCAGCCCTGCTGTCTTAGCTGGGCCTTGTGAACACAGAGCAGAGGAACCCATCAAGCCTCCTGGCATCTGACCTACAGAGCTGCCAGGGTAAAGTTTCCCTTTGCATGCCTTAGAAGAAAAGAATGTTGGCTCCAGGAAACCTCTCTGAGCAGTGATGACATCACAGAATGGAGTGAGGTCAGGAGAGACGAGCAATCACCAAACTCACCCAAAAAGACCGTGGGAAAGAGTGGCTCCCATCGCAGGACACCGCTCAGTTTCATCAGCAACAGCAGACTCAAGCTGTGTGTTCTTGTACTGATTCTCTTCCCTACAGTTTTCACTGCCTCAGCAGCACAGACAGGATGGCACAGTGCGGAGCTTGGGGAGGGCATCAACACGCTGGCAGGAAAGTCCACCAAAACGGAGAATGAGAAAGGAGCACTGGCCCACTCTGAACTGCATCCCCTGTCAGATGGAACAAGGCTGGCAGCTTTAATCACCATCACTTCTGCAAGCCCTTCAGGGTGAAATTTAAAAGGACACAAACACAGCTTTTTCTTGACTAAAAGACTGTCGAGTGACTTAAATTTCTCACACCATTTTATACACTGTGTTTTATTTTTTTCATTGCTCTTATGCATTTTATTTATTTATTTATTGTTTTTGTTCCAAAGACTAGTTTTATTTATTTTTCACATGTCCACATTTCTGTATGTGATAGTCCTTTCCTTTTCTTTTTAAAAAAATATTTATTTATTAACATCTTTATTGGAGTATAATTGCTTTACAATGGTGTGCTAGTTTCTGCTGTATAACAAAGTGAATCAGCTATACATATACACATATCCCCATATCTCCTCCCTCTTGCGTCTCCCTCCCATCCTCCCTATCCCACCCCTCTAGGTAGTCACAAAGCACCGAGCTGATCTCCCTGTACTATGCGGCTGCTTACACTGTGTTTTAATGTTAGGTAGTATTACTTGCTTTCGTTTTGATCAGGGTTTATGTGTTTGTTTATATTTTGCACTTGTTAATACGAGACATCCGCGGGATGGTTCTCACAGGTAAACTAAATCTTTTCACTGTCCTTCTCGCTCTGTACATGTATGTATTTCTAGCCCCCAAGCATGGTCATCAGTGAGTTCTGTCTCTATATGCTGTCAGTTTCTATTACAGGAAGGACTGCTATGACCTCATGGTACAGCAAACAAGATCAACAACAACAAAGTCATAAATAATGAAAAAGACAGAAAAAAAGAAAACATCAAAAAATAAAAACAAAAACTTCCCTAACTCTCCCTGCTACCATGGAACCGACTCTTTCCTGGCCCTTCCTCTCCTTGCCCTCTTCTCTCCCCAAGCAGGGCACACTGCTTACCTCTGTGTGTGGAGCCACAGAAAGTGGCTGGAAGGACAGAAGCTCTAAGAAACTCCTCTCTCTGAAATGGAGCAGGACCCTATGATCCTTGCCCCCCATGTCCTCAGTCTGCCTTTTGTCTGTAGAAAACTTTAGCCAAAGAATAAGTTTGACCAGAGAAGTGAAAAAATGCAGGAGCAAAGAAAAGCAGTCAAACAGAACAAAACAATAATAGTTTAGTCACTGAGCAAAGACAAAGAATTTTAGTTCCCTCTCAAGGGCTACAGATAATGTTCTGAGCCACATCCTGTGAGCTGTCTTATAGATACTGAAACCCACACCAGGTGGAAGAAGTTAACTACATCATGCCCAGACTGTAGACATGACAGAAGCTGCCACAATTCCGAGAACTGGCCTCAAGGAAATGGGAAAAAACCGACCCTGGAATTGAAGATTAACTGTACTTAAAACAATCAAGATGACGCTGGTCAGACCGCCACATGAGCAATTTCAAGATGACCGTCAGGGCTGACGGTACTGTTTCCGCATGTAGCCCCTCCCCCGTCTATAAAAGATCTTGTCCACTGATTGTCAGTGGCGGGGAATCGGCGTTTGGACACCCTCCAAACCTCCCCACCCTCCCTACCTTACCAGCATCCGAAATAAAGCCAACTTTCCTTTCCACCAACCTTGCCTCATTATTGGCTCTCGAGCGGTGAACAGCCAGACCTCACTTTCGGTTACATCACAGTGGTCGTCCCCTCACCTGACTGGGCTCCATCTTTCCCCATCCTACACCCAAATAATATCTTTGAATCTTTTCACCACTACCACAGAGCCCCACTCAGCCAGTTAGCCACAGTCTCAACTGAGAGGAGAAGGAGTTTCTTAGAGGATTCCACACTGAAGCTGGCGGTGGCCAGGACAAAGGGCCTGTTGTACTCCGGCAGTGGGCTCCAAGGAGGACCACAAGGCCTTCTGCCAAGATCCGGATAGCTGCAGTTCAAGCCTTGCCTGCAGGGCCTATATGCGTATACGCAAGGTCACTAGGGTAGAGCCATTGCCCTACAATACCATACCCCAAATTTTCACATAACCAACTGAATTCTTTTGAGGGACATAGGCTGCCCCCTCACATACTCAAATTAATTGTACTGAAGGGCTGTGGACCCAAGTGTCTTCTGTGTCTTAGGCAACATCAGACGAGAGTGACCATGACGGACTCCCAGGAGGATGATCAGGCCCATTGGAGCACAGACTGGCCAGGCTCCCACCTGGAGCCAAATCAGCTAAATGTATTACTATTAACCCAGATGCAGCAAGTTGGCAACTGCATATACCCCACCTCTAAAGCCAGCGGGAAGTCTAGGGCAAGGCACTCTTTATCACCACAAGAGAGAATTTAGACTAGTTTGTGTGTTGTGGGTGAGTATAGGCCAGACTTCCACATACTAAGTAGCAGCAAGCCCAGCAGGAGGTCTTGCTCCTGTGGGGTCAGAATCCCACAAGCATTTAAACTTACAACAGTTACTATAGTCTGTGCAAAATATATAAAAGAGTTCAAAATTTCATGATGAGGCTTAAAAAAGTCATATCAGTATCCAGAAGGTCTGTTCTGTCCTGTTTGGTGGAGGCTGTTCACTCCTGGGGCCAGCGGTTGCGGGAAGGTTTCCAAGAGTCCTTAGATCAAGACTCTTCATTGGCCGTTGATCAAGCTGAGGATGAGAGTAGCAGTCTGGGTGAAAGTGGCCAGACGCCCTGCTGACAAAAGCTGAGAGAGAGGTGAATGGTGCCTCCTCCCACCCTTGACGCTGTGAGTCGAAGGCCTTCTATTCCCATCACCAGGGTAGTTACTCTCTTCACAACCAAGTGATCGAACGACCAGTCCCTCAGCGATCACTGGTCCCGTCTCCAGTCCTCCCCTTGTCTCACCGGCACCACGTGCCCAGACTCCTCCCTACGTGCCCAGCAACTTTTCATCCTTATACTCCTTGACCCATCATAGAACATCTCTCTCTGCCCTGACAGGGGGTCCACACCAGCAGGACCACCTTAGGGGCTGTCACCTCATGTTCATGATCGTTATCATCACTGTCCCTCCTGCCCTTCCAGCAGCAGGGCAGGCAGCACAATGAGCACTAGGGTAATCTCACCCACCACAAGGCTCTTCTGGGCAACTTGCAAATTCCAGTACTAGGAGCTTCCAGGGGTGCATGGGAAGAAGAAAAGTGGGGTGAGAAAGATTACTCATGTGGTTGGAGAGTCTTCCAGATTGTGTGGGCCTCCTCCCTCATTTCCAAGGCTCATAATTAAACATTCTATGTAACTAGAAGGTGGTCTTCCAGGGAATCGTCCCATTTAGAGCTCAAGATGCCTTCCTTAAGTGTGTGCTCCGCTGGGAGGTGAGCCTTGGTGTCCACTTATCCTTTCAGGGTTCCCTGTCAGAGTCCATTCCATCTCCCAATGGCACCGACTGCTTGGAAATGAGACAGGGCATTAAAGGTCCGGGGAGCGATCTGGGTAACTCTGCACTGCCGGTAGTTCTTACTGTAAGGCAGTGCCATTGTGGATTGGATGTATTTTGTGAATCCAGGTGTGAAACATAGACCATCTGAGAGTCCTGGAATACTATATGCCACGTATGCTGTGCAGATGGGGATGGCATCGCTGGTTATTGCCCTGGAGTTCCCTTTGTCACTCAGCTGTGGAGCTGGCGGTCAGCCACACTGGCCAGGCTTCCTTGGCCTCAGGTGCTGGCATCGCTAGGCCTTATTTTGAGTTTGATGCTGAAGGTAGATGGATCACCATTCCCTGTGTGATGGTGTATCCACATGATATGGGTCCCCACCTGGGCAGTGCAGATTTGATTCACTTGTTGATTCCATTGATGTTATCCTTGAATGGCCGTTTTCCATGGGCATCTGCAGGAGTCATGAACAGGGGTTGTGGGTGCTGAGCAAAGCATTATGTTTTGCCATAATGTTTATCCCCACAAAGATTGGGACTTGACTGTTCAGTTGTCCCACAGCCAGGCACCTGACCACACTGTCAGTTCATGGCGTAGTGCCCATGAATCAGTGAAAAATGTAACAAGGTGGATTTTGGGGGATGTCTTCCAGGGTGGCTACACAGCCCACAGCTCCACCCACTGAGTGGAGCACCCTTGTTCATGCACAGCTATAAACAAGTACCTTGGAGGCTGAACAGCTGCATGTGGTGCAGCCCACACACCTGCCTTTAACTTAGCTGATCCATCCAGGAACAGGAACAGGCATCTTCAGGAAATGGGTGAGCTAAAGATATGAGGCTATAATCCAGATGTGTCAGTGATTACATTATGTAAGTAGCCCTGTGTTAACCAGGTTTTCTACTTTCTGTTTCTGATGTTTTCACATCCCCTCCCAGGGTTAGCAGATGC
The DNA here is from genome assembly GCF_003676395.1 of Aethalodelphis obliquidens. NCBI lineage: Eukaryota > Metazoa > Chordata > Mammalia > Artiodactyla > Delphinidae > Aethalodelphis > Aethalodelphis obliquidens. The sequence goes on from NW_020838924.1 coordinate 8,277, forward strand.
CTAGAGACAGCAGACTCTCTCCCTCAGC
>NW_020838925.1:0-8265 GCF_003676395.1 Aethalodelphis obliquidens
GTGTTCCTGTGTTGCTAGTTGTTTGGCATAGGGTGTCCAGCACTGTATCTTGCTGGTCGTTGAGTGATGTTGGGTCTTGGTTTTGAGATGGAGATCATGAGAGGTTTTCACCGTTTGATATTATGTAGAGCTGGGCGGTCTCTTGAGGACCAGTCTCTTGAGGACCAGTGAAGTTGGCTCTCCCACCTCAGAGGCACAGCACTGAATCCTGGCTGGAGCACCAAGAGCCTTTCATCAAAATGGCTCAATATAAGAGGTAGAAAAAGTAGAAAGAAAGAAAGAAAGATAGAGGATAAAATAAAATAAAGTTAGATAAACTAAAATAAAGTTATTAAAATAAAAATTAGTTATTAAGAAAAAAATTTTTTAGAAAAGAAAAAAAAATGGGCAGACAGAAACTTAGGACACATGGTGAAATCAAAGTTATACAGACACAATCTCACACAGAAGCATACACATACACACTTACATAAAGAGGAAAAGGGGAAAAATAATATATCTTGCTCTCAAATTCCACCTCCCCAATTTGGGATGATTCCTTGTCTATTCAGTTATTCCACAGATGCAGGGTATATCAAGTTGATTGTGGAGATTTAATGCGACGCAGCTGGGAGAAATTTCCGTTTCTCTTCGTTGTTCGCACAGCTCCTGGGGTTGAGCTTTGGGTTTGGCTCCGCCTCTGCGTGTAAATCGCCTAAGGTCGTCTGTTCTTTGCTCTTACAGGACGGGGTTAAGGGAGCAGCTGATTCGTGCGCTCTGGCTCACTCAGGCCAGCGTGACGTTGCACCAGCCTGAGGCGCGCTGTGCATTCTCCCGGGGACGTTGTACCTGGATCCCGGGACCCTGGAAGTGGCGGGCTGCACAGGCCCCCGGGAGGGGCGATGTGGACAGTGACCTGTGCTCGCACACAGGTTTCTTGGTGGCGGCAGCAGCAGCCTTAGCGTCTCATGCCCGTCTCTGGGGTCTGCCCTGTTAGCCGCGGCTCGTGCCTGTCTCTGAAGCTCCTTTAAGCAGTTCTCTTAATCCGCTCTCCTCGCACACCAGGCAACAAAGAGGGAAGAAAACGTCCCTTGTCTCTTTGCCAGCTCCAGACTTTTCCCCGGACCCCCTCCCGGGTAGCCGTGGTGCACTAACCCTTTCAGGCTGTGTTCACGCTGACAGTCCTCTCCCTGCGATCCAACCGAAGCCCGAGCCTCAGCTCCCAGCCCCCGCCGCCCTGGTCGTTGAGCAGACAAGCCTCTCGGCCGGTGAGTGCCGGTCGACACCAATTCTCTGTTTGGGAATCTCCCCGCTTTTCCCTCCGCACCCCTGTTGCTGTGCTCTCCTTTGCCACCCACAGTCTCCGCCCACGAAGGGGCTTCCTAGTGTGTGGAAAGCTTTCCTCCTTCACAGCTCCCTCCCACTGGTGCAGGTCTTGTCGCTATTCTTTTGTGGGTCCTTTGTCTATTCTTTTTACTTTTGCCCTACCCAGGTAAGTGGGGAATTTCTTGCCTAATGGGAGGTCTGAGGTCTTCTGCCAGCGTTCAGGGGGTGTTCTGTAGGAGCAGTTCCACAAGTAGATGTATTTCATATGTATCTGTGGGGAGGAAGGTGATCTCTGTGTCTTACGCTTCCGCCATTTTCCTCAACTCCTCTATGTGGGGCCTTATGTGTGAGGTGGTTCCTGTTTGGTTAATCATCCCCTTTGTGATGTGGGCCCTTTGGTGTGAGGTTGTTCTGGTTGGGTTCCTCATCCCCTTTCTGATGTTGGCCCTTTGGTTTGAAGTGCTTCCTGCTTGGTTCCTCATCCCCTTTGGGATGGGGGCTTTTGGTGTGAGGTGGTTCCTGATGCGTTCCTCATCCCCTTTTTGTTGTGGACCCTTTGGTGTGCGGTGTTTCCTGCTCGGTGCCTTATCCCCTTTGTAATGTGGGCATTTGGGGTATGTTGTTTCCTGCTGGGTTCCTCATCCCGTTTGTGTTGTAGGCTGTTGTTATGAGGTGGTTCCTGCTTGTTTCCTCATCCCCTTTGTGCTGTGGGCCCTTTGGAGTGAGGTGGTTCCTGCTGGATTTCTCATATCCTTTCTGATGTGGGTCTTGGGGTATGTGGTACCTGCTGGGTTCCTCATTCCGTTTGCAATGTGGGCTTTGGTTGTGAGGTGGTTCCTGCTGTGTTCCTCATCCCCTTTGTGATGTGGGCTTTCAGCATAATATGGTTCCTGCTGGGTTCCTCAATCCCTTGTGATGTGGGGCTTTGGGTTAAGTGGTTCCTGCTGTTTCCTCATTCCATTTGTGATGTGGGCTTTTGGTGAGAAGTTGTTCTTGCTGAGTTCCTCATCCCCTTAGTAATGTGTGACTTTTGGTGTCAGGTTATTCCTTCTTGGTTCCTCATCCCCTTTGTGATGTGGGCCCTTTTTTGTGCAATGGTTCCTGCTGGGTTCCTCATGCCCTTTGCGATGTGGGCCCTTTGGTGTGAGGTGGTTCCTACTGCTTCCTAATCCACTTTATAGTGGGCTTTTGTCATGAGGTGGCTCCTGCTTGGTTCCTCAGCTCTTTTTTGATGGGGACCCTTTGGTGTGAGGTGGTTTCTGCTTTGTTTCTCTTCCCCTCTGTGATGTCAGCCCTTTGGTGTGAAGTGTTTACTGCTTGGTTCCTCATCCCCTTTGAGATGTGGGCTTTTGGTGCGAGGTGGTTCCTGCTGGGTTCCTCATTCCCTATGTCATGTGGGCTTTTAGTGTCAGGTGCTTCCTGCTTGGTTCTTCATCCCCTTTGTGATGTAGGCCATTGGGTGTGAAGTGGCTCTTGCTGGGGTCCTCATGGCCTTTGCGATCTGGGCCCTTTGGTGTGAGGTGGCTCCTGCTGGGTTCCTCATCCCTTTTGTGATGTGGGCTTCAGTTGTGATTTGGTTTCTGTTGGTTTCCTCAACCCTATGTGATGTCATCTTTTGTTCTGAAGTGTTTCCACCTTGGTTCCTCATCCCCTTTGTGATGTGGGCCATTGGGTTTGAAGTGGAACCAGCTGGGTTCCTCATCCCATTTGCCATGTGCGCTTTTGGTGTGAGGTGGTTCCTGCTGCGTTCTTCATCCCCTTTTCAATATGGGGCCTTTGGTGTGAAATGGTTCTTTCTTGGTTCCTCATCCCCTTTTCGATGTGGGCTTTTGCTTTGAGGTGGTTCCTGCTAGGTTCCTCATCCCTTTCACAAAGGGGATGAGGAACCGAGCAGGAAACACCTCACACCAAAGGGTGCACATCAGAAAGGGGATGAGGAACCCATCAATAACCACCTCACACCAAAGGGTCCACATAGCAAACAGGATGAGGAAATCAGCAGGAACCATCTCACACCAAAGGGCCCACAGCACATATGGGGTGAGGAACACAGCAGGAACCACCTCACGCAAAAAGTCCATATCAAAAAGGTGACGAGGAACCCAGCAGGAGCCAACTCACACCAAAAGGCCCACATTGCAAAGGGGATGAGGAACAAAGCAGAAACCACCTCACACCAAAAGCCCACATTACATAGGGAAACAGGAAACGAGCAGGAACCACCTCACACCAAAGGACCCACATCACAAAGGGGATGAGGAACCCAGCAGAACCCAGCAGGAATCTTCTCGCACCAAAAGCCCACATCTCACAGGGAATGAGGAAAGCAGCAGGAAACACCTCACACCAAAGGACCCTCACCACAAAGGGGATGAGGAACCCAGCAAGAACAAACTCACACAAATGGGTCCACATCACAAAGGGGATGAGGTTCCCATTAGAATCCACCTCACAACAAAACCACACATCGCAAAGGGAATGAGGAACACAGCACAAACCACTTCACACCCAAGGGTCCACATCACAAAGAGAATGAGGAACCCAGCAGGAAACACCTCACTCCAAAAGCCATCATCATAAAGTGGATGAGGAAACCAGCAGGAACCACTTCACACTAAAGGACCCACATCACAAAGGGGATGAGCAACCAAGCAGGAATCACCTCGCATCAAAGGGCCCATATCACAAAGGGGATGAGGTATCCAGCAGGAACCACCTCACACCAAAAGACCACATCACAAAGGGGATGATGAACCCAGCAGGAACCACCTCAGACCAGAAGCCCACATCAAAAAAGGGATGAGGGGCTTCCCTTTTGTAGCAGTGGTTGAGAGTCCGCCTACCAATGCAAGGGACGCGGGTTCGTGCCCAGTTCCGGGAAGATCCCACATGCTGTGGAGCGGCTGGGCCCATGAGCCATGGCCACTGAGCCTGCGGATCCGGAGCCTGTGCTCCACAAAGGGAGAGGCCACAACAGTGGGAGGCCCGTGTACCGAAAAAAAAAAAAAAAAAAAGGATGAGGAACCAACTAGGAACCATCTCACACTAAAGGTCCCACATCACAAAGAGGATGAAGAACCCAGCAGGAACCACCTCAAACCAAAAGACCACATCACAAAGGGGATGAGGAACCCAGCAGGAACCGCCTCATGGCAACAGCCCACATCACTAAGGGGATGAGGAACCCAGCAGCAACCACCTCACACCAAAAGTCCACGTCACAAAGGGGACGAGGAACCCAGCAAGAACAACCTCACAATTAAGGGCCAACATAACAAAGGGGGTGAAGAACCCAGCAGGAACCACCTCACACCAAAGGGCCCATATCACAAATGGGATGAGGAACCCAGCAGGAACCTCCTCACTTCAAAGGGCCAACATCACAAGGGGCATGAGGAACACAGCAGGAACCACATCATACCAAAAGCCCACATCACAATGGGATGAGGAACCCAGCAGGGACCACATCACACTAAAAGCTCATATCAAAAAGGGGATGAGTAACCCAGCAGGAACAGACTCACATGAAAGGGGATGAGGAACCCAGCAGGAACCACCTCACACCAAAAGCCCACATAACAAAGGGGATAAGGAACCACGCTGGAAACAGTTCACACCAAACGACCAACATCAAAAGGGGATGAAACCAAGCAGGAACCACCTCAAACCAAAGGGCCCACATCAGAATGGGGAAGAGGAACCAAGCAGGAACCACCTCACACCAAAAGCCCACATCGAGCAACCAAGCAGGAACAAACTCACACCAAAGGGTCCATATCACAAGGGCATGAGGAACAAAGCAGGGACCACCTCAAAACAAAGCACCCACATCACAAAGGGGATGAGGTATCCAGCAGGAACCACTTCACACCCAAGGGTCCATATCACAAAGGGGATGAGGCACCCAGCAGGAAACCCCTCACACCAAAGGGTACACATCAGAAAGGGAATGAGGAACCCATGAGAAACCACCTCACATGAAAAGCCCACATCACAAAGGGAATGAGGAACCAAGCAGGAACCACCTCACAACAAAAGCCTACATCACCACAGGGATGAGGAACCCAGCAGGAACCACCTTACACCAAAGGGCCCACATCACAAATGGGATGAGGAACCCAGCAGGAACCTACTCACACCAAGGGTCCCGCATCACAAACGGGATGAAAACCCAGCAGGAGCCACCTCAAATGAAAATCCCATATCACAAAGGTGATGAAGAAACCAGCATGAACCACCTCACACAGAAGGGCCTACATCACAAAGGGGATGACGAACCCAGCACGAACAACCTCAAACCAGAAGCCCACAGAAAAAAGGGATGAAGGGCATCCCTGGTGGCGCAGTGGTTGAGAGTCCGCCTGCCGATGCAGGGGACGCGGGTTCATGCCCAGGTCCGGTAAGATCCCACAGGCTGCGGAGCGGCTGGGCCTGTGAGCCATGGCCACTGAGCCTGCGGGTCCAGAGCCTGTGCTCCACAAAGGGAGAGGCCATAACAGTGGGAGGCCTGCGTACCACAAAAAAAAAAAAAAAAGTATGAGGAACCAAGCAGGAACCATCTCACACCAAAGGTCCCACATCACAAAGGGGATGAAGAACCCAGCAAGAACCACCTCACACCAAAAGCCCCCATCACAAACAGGATGTGGAACCAAGCAGGAAACACCTCACACCAAAAGCCCATATGGCAAAGGGATTAAGAACCCAGCAGGAACCACCTCACGGCAAAAGCCCACATCACTAAGGGGATGAATAACCCAGCAGGAACAAACTCACACGAAAGGGTCCACATCACAAACGGGATGAGTAACCCTGCAGGAACCACCTCACACCAAAGGGCCCACATCACAAGGGGGATGAGGAACCCAGCAGGAACCACATCACACCAAAAGCTCACATCACAATGGGGATGAACAACCCAGCAGGAACAAACTCACACCAAAGGGCCCACATCACAAAGGGCATGAGGAACCGGGCAGGAACCACCTCAAACCAAAGGGTCCACATCACAAAGGGGATGAGGTACCCAGCAGGAACCACCTCACACAAGTCCACATCACAAGGGCATGAGGAAAGAAGCAGGGACCACCTCACACCAAAGGGCCCACATCACAAAGGGGATGAGAAACCAAGCAGGAATCACCTCACATCAAAAGCCCATATCACACATGGGATGAGGAATCCAGCGGGAACCACCTCACAGCAAAGGGACCAAATCACAAACGGGATGACGGATCCAGCAGAAACCACCTCACACCAAAGGGCTCACATCTCAAGGGGGATGAGGAACCAAGCAGGAACCACCTCACACCAAATCCCACATTACAAAGGGGTTGAGGATCCAACCACGAACCACGTCACACATTAGGGCCCACATAGATGAGTTGAGGAAAAGAGCAGAAGTGTAAAATGCGGAGATCACCTTCCTCCCCACAGATACATCCGAAATACATCTACTTGTGGAACTACTCCTACAGGACACCCATTGAACGCTGGCAGAAGACCTCAGACCTCCCAATAGGCAAGAAATTCCCCACGTATCTGGGTAGGGCAAAAGAAAAAAGAATAAACAGAGACAAAAGAATTGCGACAGGACCTGCACCAGTGGGAGGGAGCTGTGAAGGAGGAAAGCTTTCCACACACTAGGAAGCCCTTTCGTGGGCGGAGACTGCGGGTGGCAGAGGAGAGCACAGCAACAGGGGTGCAGAGGGCAAAGCGGGGAGATTCCCGCACAGAGAATCGGTGCCGACCGGGACTCACCAGGGCGAGTGGGAGCTGGGAGTTGAGGCTCGGGCTTCGGTCGGATCGCAGGGAGAGGACTGGCGGCGTGAACACAGCCTGAAGGGGTTAGTACACCACAGCTAGCCGGGACGGAGTGCGGGAAAACTCTAGAGCTGGCGAAGAGACAAGAGACGTTTTCTTACCTCTTTGTGTCCTGGTGCGCAAGGAGAGGGCATTAAGAGCGCTGCTTAAAGGAGATCTAGAGACGGGCGCGAGCCACGGCTAACAGCGTGGACCACAGAGACGGGCATGAGATGCTAAGGCTGCTGCTGCCGCCACCAAGAATCCTGTGGGTGAGCACAAGTCACTGTCCACACAACCCCTCCCAGAAGCCTGTGCAGCCCACCACTGCCAGGGTCCCGTGATCCAGGGACAACTTCCACAGGAGAACGCACGGCACGCCTCAGTCTGGTGCAAAGTGACACCGGCCTATGCCACCGCAGGCTCGCCCCGCACTCCGTGACCCTCCCTTCCACCGGCCTGAGTGAGCCAGAGCGCCCGAATCAGCTGCTCCGTTAACCCCTTCCTGTCTGAGCAAAAAGCAGCTGCCCTCAGGCGACTTACACGCAGAGGCGGAGCCAAACCCAAAGCTAAACACCAGGGAGCTGTGGGAACAAAGAAGAGAAATGGAAATTTCTCCCAGCAGACTCAGATGCAGTGGATTAAATCTCCACAATCAACTTGATGTACCCTGCATCTGTGGAATACCTGAATAGACAATGAATCATCCCAAACTGTGGAGGTGGACTTTGAGGGCAAGATATATTATTTTCTCTGCTTTTCCTCTTTATGTGAGTGTGTATGTGTATTCTTCTGTGTGAGATTTTTGTCTGTATAGCTTTGCTTTTTAAAAATTTTTTTCTTAATAACTTATTTATTTTAATAACTTTATTTTATTTTATCCTACGTTATTTTATTTTATCCTCTATCTTTCTTTCTTTCTTGCTTTCTACTTTTTCTCCCTTCTATTCTGAGCCGTGTTGATGAAAGGCTCTTGGTGCTCCAGCCAGGAGTCAGTGCTGTGCCTCTGAGGTGGGAGAGACAACCTCAGGACACTGGTCCTCAAGAGACCTCCCAGCTCTACGTAATATCAAATGGCAAAAACCTCCCAGAGATCTCCCTCTCAACAAGTCCCAGCTTCACTCAACGACCAGCAAGCTACAGTGCTGGACACCCTAT
>NW_020838926.1:0-8245 GCF_003676395.1 Aethalodelphis obliquidens
GAGGAATAAAATCTACCTTGAACCAAAAACGAAAAAGAGAAAAAAAAAAAACAGAACCCACCAGTTACTCAGAGGAAAACCGTATCAGGGCACTTGCTCCAGTTGTAAACAATTCTGAAGTTGGTCAGTGGTGGGGAATCGTCTCCCATTCAGCCAGCAGCCCCCACACAACAAGCGTCCTCATTGCAAAGCTGGGGCACCGTGCCGAGGCATCTGTGAGTAAACGTGAGCTGAGCCCCAGGCCAGTTGCTGCTGAACTATTCCCACCCGTCCCAGGTAAAACACCTGAATATATACAAGGACTTGAAAGCCTAGAGGAAGGGCCATAGAGCCACACGAGTGACAGCATGCCGGCCGACTTGGTGCCTGCAGGCCAGCCAGGATGGTCCTGGCCCTGGGTGCTCTTCTGGAAGATTTCCATTTCCCTGCCTGAGATACCCGTCCTGTCCCTGCCCCCACTGCTTTTTTCCTTCCTCACCTCTGCCCAGGGAGAAATTCCAGCAGCAGGTATGGGTGACACATCCTCTTCTTTAGCAGGTGGCAGCCTGGCAACTGCTGCAGAAAGTCCAGCAGAGCCCCACTCACACTGGGCCACCCACAAAGCCGTGGCCTCTCACTCCCTCCCACCAGCCCAGCCCCGAGACTGCTGACAGGGCAGAGAAAATGGCGTCAGGCACGGCTGCAGGGGCTCTTGCTGCCTGGAGTGGTATTTATATTGATCTCAACCCAGGCACACCTGGGGAGGGCTGGCCGGCACGGTAAGGCTGCCCAGGTCAGCCAATCATCACCCCTCAGGGGCTCACAGTTGCAGAAAATGGAACTTGCTGAACCGGCCAGGTCCAAGGAACAGGTGTGGGCTCCTGAGAGTCAGGATAGACAAGGGGCTGCAGCTTTGGCTTGTTTTCTAATCATTTTATCTGGCCCATGAGTGGGAGACAACTTCAAGAAAACCCTCTCCTAATGAGAGGAACCCAGGAGTCAGGGAGAGGAGGGGTGGGTGGTGGTTGGAGACAGAGGCCTGGTGCCCCGGGTGCAGTGGAAGTCTCTGGAAGACCAGGTGGAGGGAGGCCTCACGGAGTGATGCCCAGGGTCACAGACCTGTCACAGCTGCTGTTTGTTAGTTCAAGTCCTGCTCTGAGGTGCTCTGTGTCAGCTCTGAGCGACAGGTGAGCTGGGGGTGCTCTGCAATGAGGGCTATGTGCACGGTTCCTGTGTGCCCAGCCCTGCCACGGTACCTGCAAGGGTAGCTCTGTATCCTGGGAGGGGCCTGACCACGAGAGCCCCGTGGGCTGGGGTGGGGGTGGGGTACCTGCCCAGGTGAGCTCCATATTCTGGGATTGGTCTGACCACGAGAGCCCCATGGGCTGCTGGGGACCTGGTAAAGGATGTCAGGACAGTCAGTGAAGCCACCGAGGATATACCTCCAGTTGCTCCTAATTCCTACACCCTGCTGGTCATTCTACCAACCACCAGGACATGGTATTCTGTATTAGTCTTCAATGATGCCTTCTTTTGTATTCCATTAGTCCCAGAGTCACAAGAAATTTTGGCTTGTGAGTGGCAGGACTCAACATACAACTAAAACAATACTTCCGGGCCGTCTTGCCCCAAGGGTTCAAAAATTCCCACACCATCTTTGGGGAAAGCTTAGCTAAAGACCGAAAAGTTCTACCTCTGGAAAAGGAAACCCTCCTTCAATATGCAGATGACATTCTGATCGCCAGCCCTACTAAGGAGGCCTCTGAACTACCAAGCCAATAAAGGATAGAAGTTGTCCAAGGAAAAGCTCAAATATCACAGACTGCGGTGACCTGCCTGGGCTTCATTCTCACACAAGGTCAGAGAAGCCCATCCCAGGAAAGGGAAGAAACCATTTGCAGCCTTACCCCTTTCTAAAACGAGAAGACAGCTTAGGGGTTCCTGGGGAGGCCAGGGTTTGCTGCTTCTGGATCCCTAACTACAGTCTACTAGCTGGGCCTCTATATGAAACACTGAAAGGAAAAGATGATGATCCTTTTGAATAGAATCCAGAAGTGGCCTTTCAAGAATGGAAAGAGCAGTCAATTCAGACCCTTGCCCTGGAACTCCCTAATTTAGCTAAACCCTTTGACCTTTACATTCCCGGTGAAAGGTGAATCGCCATTGGAGAATTAGTGCAAAAACTGGGACCACTTGAAATGGAACAATGCAAGAATGCCATCCAGGTAGGATAAACTACGGTCACCAAGGGGCTTGGCCCACTGCCACATCTGGCCAAGATACTGGCGGTATCTAAAAACCTGGAAATCAGCAGCCCAAAAGGCCACCTCCCTCCTAAGGGAAAAGGACCCCACGTGGTGATCCTAACCACCAACCATGCCCTGAAGTTGCAGGGTTCGCTCCGTGGGCACACCGACCTCGAGTGAGGAGGCCCTCCAACTCCAACATCCAGAGAGATAACCGGGGGCAACAGGGCACCATGACGACTCGTGTGAACATCACTTGACCTGGAGTTTCTCTCATAAAACAACAAGAGTGTGTCCCAAAAGAGTAGACTACTGCTTGCAGGACTTACTGCACCCAGAGGGGAGCTAATAATCTTGGCGGGGGAACAGTATACCACACTGTCACCATAGAAAAGCCTACAGACACCGTGATGATGGTGGCCAATAAGACCGGCTGGACTCCTGTTTACTTCAAAAGGCTGTTGACTCAGTAGCCATCATGGTCCTTGATCACCACTGACCCTGGACTGTCTGGGAGTTGAGCGGGCAGGGCTCTGACACCTGGTGCTGTTTGTACGTTAATTCAGGGGCCTAATTGAAGAAAGCGCAGACTACTGGTCAGAGCATCTAGGCTGGCAGAAACGGTCAGCCTAAGGTGGCCGAACAAATGTGGGGCGGGGTGAAACCGGCCCCCACAGCGTCTCTGCACATCTCTTTCCTGGACCCTTAAAGGTCATTAGAATCTATAACACTTCCAATGCTGGTGCTCAGGTGGACGAGCAGGGAGGCAGGGGTCCTGGGGACAATCAACGTCACCGGGAGGCTGCTGGGGAGAAGCTCTGACCCTCGCCCCAGGGTATGAGGGCTCCCAACTCAGCACTCAGCAGTTACAGAAGAAGGGTCTGCACCCTCAGCACTCCAAGAATGAGGAACGGGACAAAAGGCAGAGGAGGGGTTTGTCCCCAGCAAAGCCCATTAAAAATCCCTGGGAGATAAAAATAGAATCTGGGCAATAAAGTCAAGTCTAACCTTTTTTATCCTTTGTGCTTTGTCTAATTTCACGTGCTCCTAGGGTCCCGCATGCAGAGGTTCCACACCCGGCACTTCAGACCAGATTTCCTAGTGCAGAATGGCTGGGTCGACACCTCAGCTCCTGGGGCCCAGTGCAGACTCCACGATATAGAGCCTGAGCTACAGCCAACCCGGCCCTCGAGAGCTCCGCCGCCTCCCTCCCTCCCACTGACTCTGACAGGATCTCTACACAGCAGCCCAGCCCACAGCCCACGGGGTAGTGCATGCTCTCACCTCTCCATTCTCTGATCAAAATATAAAGTTTCCTTTGCTTGTGAACCAAACTCAGTCTCGATCTGTTGGCCCCAATGACACTGGGCAGGGGGACACTTGTTGGGGTCCACTCTGGAGGATCAGTAACAGAAATTGAGACTATTGTAACCTCAATGAACAGATGTGTGAGCCAAACTGTAGTTAACATAGAACAGTGTATAAGGCTCGGGTAAAATAAGATGTTTCTAACACTTCCATTTGATATTTCCATCACTTTATTATAAGCAAGTTCAGTGAAAAGGTTTGTCTTATTTGTCAGGTCAATATTAGAGAAACGAAGTGATTTCTTTCCAAGGATGTACATCTAATAATCTTGGTTAAACCTTCAATCTTGTTTTAAATGCTTTTCCATTGAAAATGATACCTCTCTTTCAGCTCCCCCATTTCTGAGAAGTATAAAATCTTATAATTTATTATTACCAAAGGGGAAAGGTGGGAGGAGGGATAAATTAACAGTTTGGAATTAACACATACACACTGCTATGTATAAAATAGATCATCAACAAGGAACTACTGTATAGCACAGGGAACTACACTCAACATTTTGCAATAACCTATAAGGGGAAATAATCTGAAAAAGAATAGATATTTTTATTGACATCATCTATCAATGACAGTTAAAGTGTAGCCTAAGGGAAGCTGGTGGTGAGTGCTTCTGACCCTGAAGACTTCAATCATCTAAAGTTTGGACTCTGCCTACTTCCCAAGGCCCTTAATGAACATATGTGTAGCCGTAGCTTAAAAAATTCCCCAGTTTGGGTTTCGGGGAGACACTGATTTTGAAAAAGCCCTGGTGTTCTCCTTACATGAATGGGACTCTTCCTACTGCTAAAACATGTCTGTCACACCCAGAGGATGGTATACCGTCTGATCGGGAAGAGTTTGGAAAAGGCATCTCATCTCCTCATCTCCTGGTGCTCGGGTTCACCCCTCCAGCGTCTTTACTAACAGTCTCCCCACTTGGAGATGTCAGCACTGTCAACATCCTGTTGCGTACAGTTTGGAATTTGTCCAGAGGATGAAGCGGAAGGATGAGGAACAATGAGAGACAAGTCCTAGGTGTTCAGACAGGCACATGTCACTCTAATTTCCAATCAGGAAGACGAATTGACCAAAGGCTAGGGTTGCCCATGGAAACAGTATAGGGCTTGAGGAAATCCCGCTGCTTTGTGGCCAGTTCCCATAAACACAAGTTGAACAATGGAACTCAGGGGCAGTAAAATTCACAAAACTGCAGAGTTGAAAATATCCATCACTGAAAAATGTCTTGAGGAAAGTCAGAGAAAAGGACTTGTAAGCAAGGGAGAATGGCAGGAAAGGGATTTGAGGAGGTAGAAAGGACTCGCCATTAAGCACAAGAAAAGGAGCTGAACATTGCCAACATTGCAGTTGGCCAAAAAGGGTGTATGCGTTTTTTTCTGTATATATTCAAGAAAAGGGCATACACTTTTTTAGCCAACCAAACAGGTGGGCACTGGAAGTCAATACTACAAAAGATATCACTTCGCATCAGTCAGAAGAGCCATCCTCATAAAGCGTAAACAACAGAAATGCAGGACAGGGCAACGAGAAGAGGGAGCCCTGTGAGACTTATAGTGGAAATGTATATTGCCAACGGCCATTCTGGAGAAGTGTATTGTGTTTACTAAAGCATCTAAAAAATGAGCTACAGAGCATAGGGCACTTGCACTCATGGGCGTATATCTTGGGAAAAACAAAAATCGAGAGGACACAGGCACCCCAATGTTTACCCCCTCTCTGTTTAAAAGATCCTCGACTAGGATATAACTTAAATGTCTCTGGAGGGAAAAAATGGATAGAGATGTGGTACTTAGGTAGAGTGGAATATTATTCAGCCTGGAAATCAATGAAATATGGCCAGTTGTAACAACTCCGGAGGAGTTACGTATGATCATTCTAAGTGACAGAATTCAAAAAGAAAAAGACACATATCATAAGATATCACTTAAAGGTGGAATCCAAAATGGCTACACATGAAATAAATTACAAAACAAAAACATAGTCAAATATGTAGAAAACACGCATAAGGCTGCTAAACGGGAAAGGTGGGGAGGGGTGAGGCATCATCCAGGAGGTTGAAATTAGCAAAGATACCATTCCAAATACCAAACTGATAATCAACAAGGCCTACACGGTAGCTAAAAGAACTGCACTCAGCACACTCAAGTCACCGGAAAAGAATATATACGACTGGTAAGAATCTGAAAAAGAATTTATTGATGTCTCTCTGTACGTGAATCAAGTGGATGTACAGCAGCAAGAAACAGAGCTTTGAAAATCAGCTGTAACCAATATAGTAATAAATTGAAAAAAATAAACGACAGAGAGACAGAGAAAACCTCTTACAACTTTTCCTCAGGGACGGTGATGCAACATGGATTGAACACATCTAGACCCACAGCAGGATGAGACATAAGGCTGGAAACTGTTTGTGCTAAGAGAAATGTGAGGTTGGGTGAGGAAATGCACACCCTTTAAAGTAATACTACCTGGTACCCATTCAATGGGTCCCAAATCTGCAGGTTCAAGGGATCTTCCTACAGCTAAAACATGCATGGAAAACCCAGAGGACTGTACACCATGTGATCGGGAGATGTGTCTAAAATGCACCTCATTTATCCTCTCCTGGTGCTCCTGTTCACCATTCCAGCCACGTTACTTAGAATCTCCCCACTTGGAGAATCAGCACATTTAAACTTCTGTTTCACACATTTTGCAAATTGTGAGGAGGATGAACGGGAAGAGGGGGAACCAATGAGAGAATAGTTGTAGGGGTTTGGACGGGCACATATCACTCTAATTTCCCATTAAGAATAAGAATTAAAGAAAGGCTCAGCCTGCCTCGCCGGAGCCAAAATAGGGCCTGAAGCAATCCTGCGGGTTTGAGGCCAGCTCACAAAAGAGCAACTTAAAAAATGGAGCTCAGGGTCACTGCAATTCACAAACCTGCAGAGTTATAAATGAAAACTAACGTCCAAAAATATGTTGAGGTAAGGCAAAGAAGAGGATCTGAATGCAAGACAGAATTGCAAGAAACAGATTTCAAGAGATAGATTGGACTCGTCTTTAACGCACATGAAAAGCGGCAGAATTTCGACAATGATGCAGTTGGCCCAAAAGGGCGTATGCGTTTTTTCCTGATTATATCCAGGAAAAAACGCATACGCACTTTATGGGCAACGAAGCAAGCAAGCAATGCAAATGTGCACAACAAAGAAGTCTCACTTCCCACCGGTCAAAAGGGCCATCCTAAAAAATTGTAAAAACCAGAAATGCAGGACAGGCCATGGAGAACAGGGAGCCTTTATACGCTGATGGGCAGTGTGTGAACTGCCGAGAGCCACTCTGGAGAAGTGTATGGTGGTTCCTAAATCATCTAAAAAACAGAGCTACAGAGCATAGGACACTTCCAATCATGGGAGTATATCTAGGGAAGTCTAAAAATCAACAAGACACAAGCACACCACAGTTTAGGGCTACTCTGTTTACAAGAACCTCAACTTCAGTACACCTTAAATATCCCAGGAAAGAGAACAATGGATAAAGAAGATGTGGTACTTATGTACAATGGAATATCTCTTCACCATGAAATCAATGTAATAAGGCTAGTAGAAGGATAAAGAGTGGATTTAGGTCCGATAATACTACTTGAAATAAGTCAAACAGAAAAAGAAACATATCATAAGATATCACTTATAGAGGGAGGGTAAATATGGCTGCACAAGAAATGAATTACAGAACAGAACAGTGTCTCACATTTAGAAAACACACTTATGTCAGCTTAAGGGGAAAGGAGAGGTGGGGTGATGCATAAAACCAGAGTTTGAAATTAGCACAGATACCGTTCAATAAACCAAATAGGTATTAGACAAGATCTACACCTTGCTCAATGAACTGGCCTCAACACACCCTATACACCGCAGAGAAATATATCTGAGTAATAAGAATCTTAAAACCCATGTATTGATATATCTCCATAAGGGAATCAAGTGTGTGCAGAGCGGCACAAACACAGCAGTGAAAATGAGCTAAACCCCATTATAGAAATAAATTTTAAAAACAAAACGCTGAAACAATGAAAGAGAGAAAAATTCTTACAAAATTCGCTCAGGGGCTGTGATGCAACCTGGATTGACCACATATAAACCCACAGCTGGATAAGACATAAGGCTGGACACTTGGGGCTGAGAGGATTGGTGAGCTTTGGTGAGCAACTGCCAAAAGTTTAATGCAATACTTCATGCTACTCATTCCAAGGGTCCCAACACTCCAGGTTGAAGGGAATCTTCCTACAGCTAAACCATGCTTGGGAAACCCAGCGACTGGTATACCATATGATCGGGAAAGGTTTCTAAAACGCACCTCATTTTTCCTCTCCTGGGGCTCCGGATCGACATTCCAGCCGCTTTACTAACAACATCCCCACATGGAGAGTCAATGCCTTTAAGTTCTGGTATCGCACAGTCTGCAGTTAGTGCGGAGGATGAATGGGAATGGGGGAACCAGTGAGAAACTAGCTGTAGCAGTTTCAATGGGCACATGTCACTCTAATTTCACATCAGTAAGAAGAAGTAACCAAAGGCACAGCAAGGTGCCCCAGAAGAAGAATAGAGCTTCAAGGAATCCTGTGGTTATGGGGCAAGATCACAAAAATAAGAGCTGAAAAATGGAGCTAA
>NW_020838927.1:0-8221 GCF_003676395.1 Aethalodelphis obliquidens
ACAGAGAGACAGAGAAAACCTCTTACAACTTTTCCTCAGGGACGGTGATGCAACATGGATTGAACACATCTAGACCCACAGCAGGATGAGACATAAGGCTGGAAACTGTTTGCGCTAAGAGAAATGTGAGGTTGGGTGAGGAAATGCACACCCTTTAAAGTAATACTACCTGGTACCCATTCAATGGGTCCCAAATCTGCAGGTTCAAGGGATCTTCCTACAGCTAAAACATGCATGGAAAACCCAGAGGACTGTACACCATGTGATCGGGAGATGTGTCTAAAATGCACCTCATTTATCCTCTCCTGGTGCTCCTGTTCACCATTCCAGCCACGTTACTTAGAATCTCCCCACTTGGAGAATCAGCACATTTAAACTTCTGTTTCGCACATTTTGCAAATTGTGAGGAGGATGAATGGGAAGAGGGGGAACTAATGAGAGAATAGTTGTAGGGGTTTGGACGGGCACATGTCACTCTAATTTCCCATTAAGAATAAGAATTTAAAAAAGGCTCAGCCCACCTCGCCGGAGCCAAAATAGGGCCTGAAGCAATCCTGCGGGTTTGAGGCCAGCTCACAAAAGAACAACTTAAAAAATGGAGCTCAGGGTCACTGCAATTCACAAACCTGCAGAGTTATAAATGAAAACCAACGTCCAAAAATATGTTGAGGTAAGGCAAAGAAGAGGATCTGAATGCAAGACAGAATTGCAAGAAACAGATTTCAAGAGATAGATTGCACTCGTCTTTAAAGCACATGAAAAGCGGCAGAATTTCAACAATGATGCAGTTGGCCAAAAAGGGCATATGCGTTTTTTCCTGAATATATTCAGGAAAAAATGCATACGTACTTTATGGGCAACCAAGCAAGCAACAATGCAAATGGGCACAACAAAGAAGTCTCATTTCCCACCGGTCAAAAGGGCCATCTGAAAAAATTGTAAAAACCAGGAATGCAGGACAGGCCATGGAGAACAGGGAGCCTTTATACGCTGATGGGTGGTGTGTGAACTGCCGAGAGCCACTCTGGAGAAGTGTATGGTGGTTCCTGAAACATCTAAAAAACAAAGCTACAGAGCCTAGGGCACTTCCACTTATGGCCCTATAGCTTAGGAAAATTAAAATCAACAAGACACAGCCAACCCAAAATTTAGGGCTGCTGTGTTTCCAAGAACCTCGAGTCCAGTACAACTTAAATATCCCAGAAAAAAAAATGGATAAAGAAGTTGTGCTACTTACATACAATGGAATATCACTCAGCAATGAAATCAATGTCATCAGGCCTGTAGCAGCAAACTGAGTGGATTTAAGTACGATGATTCTAAGAGAAATATGTCACATAGAGAAAGAAAGTTATCATAAGATACCACTAATAGAGGGAGTGTAAACTTGGCTACACATGAACTGAATTACAAAACCAAACAGAGTCTCACATTTAGATAAAAAACATGCTTGTTTAAGGTGACAGTTGAGTTGCGGTGCTGTATAAAACCAGAGATTGAAATTAGCACAGATACCGTTCCATAAGCCAAATATGTAATAGACAATACTTACTCCTTGCTCAACGAAATAGACTCAACAATGAGGTATCACCTCACACCTGTTAGAATGGGCATCATCAGAAAATCTACAAACAACAAATGCTGGGAAGGGTGTGGAGAAAAGGAACCCTATTCCATTATTGTTGGGAATGTAAACTGATACAGTCACTATGGAGAACAATATGGAGTTTCTTAAAAACCTAACAATAGAATTATCATATGATACAGCAATCCCACTACTGGGCATACACCCAGACAAAACCATAAATCAAAAAGAGACATTCACCGCAATGTTCGTTGCATCACTATTTACAATATCCAGGTAATGGAAGCAACCTAAATGCCCACAGACAGACGAATGCTTAAAGATGTGGTACATATATAAAATGGAATATTACTAAGCCATAAAAAGGAATGAAATTGGGTCATTTGTAGAGACGTCGATGGATCTAGAGACTGTCACACAGAGTGAAGTAAGTCAGAAAGAGAAAAACAAATCTTGTATATTAATGCATATATGTGGAGCCTAGAAAAATTGTACAGATGAACCATTTTGCAAGGCAGAAATAGAGCAACAGATGTAGACAACAAACGTATGGACACCAAGGGGGGAAAGCTGTTGGGGTGGTGGTGGTGGGAGGAGTTGAGAGATTGGGATTGGCATGTATACATTTATATGTATAAAATAGATAACCAATAAGAACCTGCTGTATAAAATAATAAAATAAAATTCAAAATTAAAAAAAATAAAATTTAAAATAGTAAAACAGAAAAAATTTCTTCCCTTCACATACATGTATTTATATCAATAAATTATTTCCTTGCTTATATCTGTAAATACAAAAAAGAGGAATAAAATCTACCTTGAACCAAAAATGAAAAAAAGAAAAAAAAAACAGAACCCACCAGTTACACAAAAGAAAACCGTATCAGGGCACTTGCTCCAGTTGTAAACAATTCTGAAGTTGGTCAGTGGTGGGGAATTGTCCCCCATTCAGCCAGCAGCCCCCATGCAACAGCGTCCTCATTGCTAAGCTGGGGGACCGTGCCGAGGCATCTGCGAGTAAACGTGAGCTGAGCCCCAGGCCAGCTGCTGTTGAACTGTTCCCACCCTTCCCAGGTAAAACACCTGAATATGTACAAGGACTTGAAAGCCTAGAGGAAGGGCCATGGAGCCACACAAGCAACAGCATGCTGGCCGACTTGGTGTCTGCAGGCCAGCCAGGATGGTCCTGGCCCTGGGTGCTCTTCTGGAAGATTTCCATTTCCCTGCCTGTGATACCCCTCCTGTCCCGGCCCCCACTGCTTTTTTCCTGCCTCACCTCTGCCCTGGGAGAAATTCCAGCGGCAGGTATGGGTGACACATCCTCTTCTTTAGCAGGTGGCAGCCTGGCAACTGCTGCAGAAAGTCCAGCAGAGCCCCCTCCACTCACACTGGGCCACCCACAAAGCCGTGGCCTCTCACCCCCTCCCACCAGCCCAGCTCCGAGACTGCTGACAGGGCAGAGAAAATGGCGTCAGGCACAGCTGCAGGGGCTCTTGCTGCCTGGAGCGGTGTTTATATTGATCTCAACTCAGGCACACCTGGGAAGGGCTGGCCGGCACGGTCAGGCTGCCCAGGTCAGCCAATCATCACCCCTCAGGGGCTCACAGTTGCAGAAAATGGAACTTGCTGAACCAGCCAGGTCCAAGGAACAGGTGTGGGCTCCTGAGAGTCAGGATAGACAAGGGGCTGCAGCTCTGGCTTGTTTTCTAATCATTTTATCTGGCCCATGAGTGGGAGACAACTTCCAGAAAACCCTCTCCTAATGAGAGGAACCCAGGAGTCAGGGAGAGGAGGGGTGGGTGGTGGGTGGAGACAGAGGCCTGGTGCCCCGGGTGCAGTGGAAGTCTCTGGAAGACCAGGTGGAGGGAGGCCTCACGGAGTGATGCCCAGGGTCACAGACCTGTCGCAGCTGCTGTTTGTTAGTTCAAGTCCTGCTCTGAGGTGCTCTGTGTCAGCTCTGAGCGACAGGTGAGCTGGGGGTGCTCTGCAATGAGGGCTATGTGCACGGTTCCTGTGTGCCCAGCCCTGCCATGGTACCTGCAAGGGTAGCTCTGTATCCTGGGAGGGGCCTGACCACGAGAGCCCCGTGGGCTGGGGTGGGAGTGGGGTACCTGCCCAGGTGAGCTCCATATCCTGGGATTGGCCTGACCACGAGAGCCCCATGGGCTGCTGGGGACCTGATAAAGGATGTCAGGACAGTCAGTGAAGCCACCGAGGATATACCTCCAGTAGTTCCTAATTCCTACACCCTGCTGGTCATTCTACCAACCACCAGGACATGGTATTCTGTATTAGTCTTCAATGATGCCTTCTTTTGTATTCCATTAGTCCCAGAGTCACAAGAAATTTTGGCTTGTGAGTGGCAGGACTCAACATACAACTAAAACAATACTTCCGGGCCGTCTGGCCCCAAGGGTGCAAAAATTCCCACACCATCTTTGGGGAAAGCTTAGCTAAAGACCTAAAAGTTCTACCTCTGGAAAAGGAAACCCTCTTTCAATATGCAGACGACATTCTGATCGCCAGCCCTACTAAGGCGGCCTCTGAACTACCAAGCCAATAAAGGATAGAAGTTGTCCAAGAAAAAGCTCAAATATCACAGACTACGGTGACCTGCCTGGGCTTCATTCTCACAGAAGGTCGGAGAAGCCCATCCCAGGAAAGGGAAGAAACCATTTGCAGCCTTACCCCTTTCTAAAACTAGAAGACAGCTTAGGGGTTCCTGGGGAGGCCAGGGTTTGCTGCTTCTGGATCCCTAACTACAGTCTACTAGCTGGGCCTCTATATGAAACACTGAAAGGAAAAGATGATGATCCTTTTGAATAGAATCCAGAAGTGGCCTTTCAAGAATGGAAAGAGCAGTCAATTCAGACCCTTGCCCTGGAACTCCCTAATTGAGCTAAACCCTTTGACCTTTACATTCCCGGTGAAAGGTGGATCGCCATTGGAGCATTAGTGCAAAAACTGGGACCACTTGAAATGGAACAATGCAAGAATGCCATCCAGGTAGGATAAACTATGGTCACCAAGGGGCTTGGCCCACTGCCACATCTGGCCAAGATACTGGCGGTATCTAAAAACCTGGAAATCAGCAGCCCAAAAGGCCACCTCCCTCCTAAGGGAAAAGGACCCCACGTGGTGATCCTAACCACCAACCATGCCCTGAAGTTGCAGGGTTCGCTCCGTGGGCACACCGACCTCGAGTGAGGAGGCCCTCCAACTCCAACATCCAGAGAGATAACCGGGGGCAACAGGGCACCATGACGACTCGTGTGAACATCACTTGACCTGGAGTTCTCTCATAAAACAACAAGAGTGTGTCCCAAAAGAGTAGACTACTGCTTGCAGGACTTACTGCACCCAGAGGGGAGCTAATAATCTTGGCGGGGGAACAGTATACCACACTGTCACCATAGAAAAGCCTACAGACACCGTGATGATGGTGGCCAATGAGACCGGCTGGACTCCTGTTTACTTCAAAAGGCTGTTGACTCAGTAGCCATCATGGTCCTTGATCACCACTGACCCTGGACTGTCTGGGAGTTGAGCGGGCAGGGCTCTGACACCTGGTGCTGTTTGTACGTTAATTCAGGGGCCTAATTGAAGAAAGCGCAGACTACTGGTCAGAGCATCTAGGCTGGCAGAAACGGTCAGCCTAAGGTGGCCGAACAAATGTGGGGCGGGGTGAAACCGGCCCCCACAGCGTCTCTGCACATCTCTTTCCTGGACCCTTAAAGGTCATTAGAATCTATAACACTTCCAATGCTGGTGCTCAGGTGGACGAGCAGGGAGGCAGGGGGCCTGGGGACAATCAACGTCACCTGGAGGCTGCTGGGGAGAAGCTCTGACCCTCGCCCCAGGGTATGAGGGCTCCCAACTCAGCACTCAGCAGTTACAGAAGAAGGGTCTGCACCCTCAGCACTCCAAGAATGAGGAACGGGACAAAAGGCAGAGGAGGGGTTTGTCCCCAGCAAAGCCCATTAAAAATCCCTGGGAGATAAAAATAGAATCTGGGCAATAAAGTCAAGTCTAACCTTTTTTATCCTTTGTGCTTTGTCTAATTTCACGTGCTCCTAGGGTCCCGCATGCAGAGGTTCCACACCCGGCACTTCAGACCAGATTTCCTAGTGCAGAATGGCTGGGTCGACACCTCAGCTCCTGGGGCCCAGTGCAGACTCCACGATATAGAGCCTGAGCTACAGCCAACCCGGCCCTCGAGAGCTCCGCCGCCTCCCTCCCTCCCACTGACTCTGACAGGATCTCTACACAGCAGCCCAGCCCACAGCCCACGGGGTAGTGCATGCTCTCACCTCTCCATTCTCTGATCAAAATATAAAGTTTCCTTTGCTTGTGAACCAAACTCAGTCTCGATCTGTTGGCCCCAATGACACTGGGCAGGGGGACACTTGTTGGGGTCCACTCTGGAGGATCAGTAACAGAAATTGAGACTATTGTAACCTCAATGAACAGATGTGTGAGCCAAACTGTAGTTAACATAGAACAGTGTATAAGGCTCGGGTAAAATAAGATGTTTTTAACACTTCCATTTGATATTTCCATCACTTTTTATAAGCAAGTTCAGTGAAAAGGTTTGTCTTATTTGTCAGGTCAATATTAGAGAAACGAAGTGATTTCTTTCCAAGGATGTACATCTAATAATCTTGGTTAAACCTTCAATCTTGTTTTAAATGCTTTTCCATTGAAAATGATACCTCTCTTTCAGCTCCCCCATTTCTGAGAAGTATAAAATCTTATAATTTATTATTACCAAAGGGGAAAGGTGGGAGGAGGGATAAATTAACAGTTTGGAATTAACACATACACACTGCTATGTATAAAATAGATCATCAACAAGGAACTACTGTATAGCACAGGGAACTACACTCAACATTTTGCAATAACCTATAAGGGGAAATAATCTGAAAAAGAATAGATATTTTTATTGACATCATCTATCAATGACAGTTAAAGTGTAGCCTAAGGGAAGCTGGTGGTGAGTGCTTCTGACCCTGAAGACTTCAATCATCTAAAGTTTGGACTCTGCCTACTTCCCAAGGCCCTTAATGAACATATGTGTAGCCGTAGCTTAAAAACTTCCCCAGTTTGGGTTTCGGGGAGACACTGATTTTGAAAAAGCCCTGGTGTTCTCCTTACATGAATGGGACTCTTCCTACTGCTAAAACATGTCTGTCACACCCAGAGGATGGTATACCGTCTGATCGGGAAGAGTTTGGAAAAGGCATCTCATCTCCTCATCTCCTGGTGCTCGGGTTCACCCCTCCAGCGTCTTTCCTAACAGTCTCCCCACTTGGAGATGTCAGCACTGTCAACATCCTGTTGCGTACAGTTTGGAATTTGTCCAGAGGATGAAGCGGAAGGATGAGGAACAATGAGAGACAAGTCCTAGGTGTTCAGACAGGCACATGTCACTCTAATTTCCAATCAGGAAGACGAATTGACCAAAGGCTAGGGTTGCCCATGGAAACAGTATAGGGCTTGAGGAAATCCCGCTGCTTTGTGGCCAGTTCCCATAAACACAAGTTGAACAATGGAACTCAGGGGCAGTAAAATTCACAAAACTGCAGAGTTGAAAATATCCATCACTGAAAAATGTCTTGAGGAAAGTCAGAGAAAAGGACTTGTAAGCAAGGGAGAATGGCAGGAAAGGGATTTGAGGAGGTAGAAAGGACTCGCCATTAAGCACAAGAAAAGGAGCTGAACATTGCCAACATTGCAGTTGGCCAAAAAGGGTGTATGCGTTTTTTTCTGTATATATTCAAGAAAAGGGCATACACTTTTTTAGCCAACCAAACAGGTGGGCACTGGAAGTCAATACTACAAAAGATATCACTTCGCATCAGTCAGAAGAGCCATCCTCATAAAGCGTAAACAACAGAAATGCAGGACAGGGCAACGAGAAGAGGGAGCCCCGTGAGACTTATAGTGGAAATGTATATTGCCAACGGCCATTCTGGAGAAGTGTATTGTGTTTACTAAAGCATCTAAAAAATGAGCTACAGAGCATAGGGCACTTGCACTCATGGGCGTATATCTTGGGAAAAACAAAAATCGAGAGGACACAGGCACCCCAATGTTTACCCCCTCTCTGTTTAAAAGATCCTCGACTAGGATATAACTTAAATGTCTCTGGAGGGAAAAAATGGATAGAGATGTGGTACTTAGGTAGAGTGGAATATTATTCAGCCTGGAAATCAATGAAACATGGCCAGTTGTAACAACTCCGGAGGAGTTACGTATGATCATTCTAAGTGACAGAATTCAAAAAGAAAAAGACACATATCATAAGATATCACTTAAAGGTGGAATCCAAAATGGCTACACATGAAATAAATTACAAAACAAAAACATAGTCAAATATGTAGAAAACACGCATAAGGCTGCTAAACGGGAAAGGTGGGGAGGGGTGAGGCATCATCCAGGAGGTTGAAATTAGCAAAGATACCATTCCAAATACCAAACTGATAATCAACAAGGCCTACACGGTAGCTAAAAGAACTGCACTCAGCACACTCAAGTCACCGGAAAAGAATATATACGACTGGTAAGAATCTGAAAAAGAATTTATTGATGTCTCTCTGTACGTGAATCAAGTGGATGTACAGCAGCAAGAAACAG
>NW_020838928.1:0-8218 GCF_003676395.1 Aethalodelphis obliquidens
CTAGAGCACAGGCTCAGTAGTTGTGGTGCACAGGTTTAGTTGCTGTGTGGCATGTGGGATCTTCCCGGACCAGGGCTTAAACCTGTGTCCCCTGCATTGGCAGGCGGATTCTTAACCACTGCGCCACCAGGGAAGCCCCAGAAAATCTTTTTTTAATGTCACTATCCTGGGGACTGTTATAGACAGCTCTCATATGATAACCCGCACTGTCTGGAGGACATTCATCAGGGTAGCAATTTAGCAGGCAGAGAAGAACCCCACGGGGTCACATTCCCTTCTCCTGTGGGGTGGCATGAGGAAGGCATGTGACCCTGAGTGTGTCTCTGCCAGCATCACTGACCCTCTAAAGGAAGGACAGAAGAGCTACAGGTGTGCTATGACAGGACAGAGGCTGCGGTTACCCACAGCACCTTCAAGGGTTTGCTCTTTCTTCTGCCATTTCTGCCTTGGGCATCTCTGTGCCTTCAAAAGTGAACCGTCCCTTCCTTTGCATGGCAGTTGCTTTGTTATTCAGCCAGAAGGGAAGAGTGACATGGTTCTGCAGATGCACCGTTCCTAAGTGTGTGGGCACTGTTGTGGCCTCTAGAAGCTCCCAGTCCAATAGAGGAAAGAAATGGAAACAGATTGTTGTAACCTAATGTAAAGCTACTATAACAGACGTATCTTGCAAGTATCTGTAGCTGCATGAAACAGGGAGCAATTGGACTTCTCTGCATCTTCAGTTGGAGGCCAGAGGCAGATAATCCAGCTTTTCTGGGAAATTTTACTCCACAGGGTATCTTGGCACTGAAAACCTATTCAAATTTCCTGTTACACTGTAGGACAGGGAAGGTAATTTTCGAGAGCATGAGAGAGTTTGGGTGACCTGCCCAGAGTCACACAGATACTAAATGGTAAAGCCAGGATCTGAACTATAGTACCAGCATTCATTCTTCTAAGGTTGTGCGGGAACCAGTGGGATAAACTAGTAGGATATGCTCTTTTAATGGATCTGGAAAATCACCTGCACCTACTACTTTTACCAACAGTGATATATACAGCACAAGTTAGGTAAGTTTGGTGGTGCTATCTGTAATCCAAATAAAATAAATGTATTTGCTAATACTCCTTTTTTTCTTTTTTTCAGGTTTGAAGATGCCTCATTTGGATTGGACTAATTCCAAATTCTGTTGTCTTGCTTTTTATTTTTCTTTTTTTTAAAAATTTAGTTTATTGAAGTATAGTTGATTTATAATGTTGTGTTAACTTCTGTTGTATAGCAAAGTGATTCCGTTATTCTTGTCTTGCTTTTTAATGCTTATATGTTTTTATGCTTTATGCATTAAATCAGAAGTTGTATTGATGTTACCGCAAATATCATCTTCTTTATAATTCTACCTAGGGCGCTACGTCTCCACATTTGACCTGTCTTGGCAGGTAGCTGTAGTGGGGGCTCTGGCAGCCTAGAGGTGGGAAAGACAGAATTTCAGGTTTAACATCAACATCTCGGTCAAATCTGAACTCTTCAGTCTCTTCTGCATACAAAACTGGATAAGATAGTATGCATGTTTAGCGTAAACCTCCAATTTGTAATTTTTCTTAGAATTTTGGAAAAATTTTGAAAGATAATTTTCAGAATTATGGAAATTTATTACAGTGGATAAAACATTTTGCCATATAAAATTCATATTTACCTCTTACATCTGTTAGAGAGAGACTTGGTTGTGCCTCTTTTGTTTGTTTCACTAATTAAAACAATGGTAAAACACTGTGTTCAGCTTCTCAAAGGAACAACAGCTGACTTCTCAATGTCAGTGGGATCCAGAACATAGCAGAAAGTAATCATGAATGGAGTAAAACAACTGCCTACATACAATTCCATACACAACAAAAATATCTTTTAAAAAATTACAGCAAAGTAAACGTCATTAGATAAAAAGTCAGATTTCAGTACCCTTTAGGTCCTCACTAAAGGAGATTCTAAATGATGCACTTCAGGCAGAGAGAAGGCCTAAAATGTGAGAAGAAAGGAAGAGGAAAAGAAATGTATCAGTTCTATGTAAAAAGAAATAAAAAAATAAGCACATAAACTGAATATTTAATATCTAACTAGTAGCGGACACAGGAGCTTATGGAGTGCTAGTAATGTTTTATTTCTTGACATGGATGGTGGTTACAAGAGATTTTGCTTTGTAATTTTTTGTTAAATGTACATATATTCTGCACATTTTAAAGGAATGTTATATTTCACATTAAAAATCATAAAATTAATGTGGTTTATTACAGTAACAGATTAAAGGAGATGATTTATATGCTTATTTCAAAGATTCAGAATAAGTGTTCAATTAAATTTCAACACTCAGTGAGTTTATGATAAAAAACTCATAGCTGGAGGAAAAATAGGCTAATAGACTTATAAGGGTTTTCTTAACACACATAAACAGACACATGCACACATTAATAGAGAGATATCAGTATTTTACAGGTAAAATCAGAGATAAGATAAGGAGGCCCAGTACTACTTCTGAGTGATATTATACTAGAGGTCCCAGCAGCAAATTAAGACAAGGAAAAAAAGTAAAATGAATAAGGATTTGAAGAGAAGAAACAAAATTATATTATTTTGATGTTATATATAGATTAACTATATAGAAATGTCAATAAGGTATAAAAGATGAATTATTAGGATTAATAAGAGAATTTAACTGAATAAGAGAATTTAAATTTGCTGGACAGAAAAATCAACATAAAAGTTAAATGCATTTATACTGGTAACAAAATGTAAATTAAAAATATTTAATTTATAGTAGCAATATACATAGTACTTAAGTATAAATATATATGCTATATATGTTCAAATAATAGTATTTAAATTTAAATACACACATATTTAAATGTATACAGTTTTTAAATATAAATGCATACACCAATGTAAAGCTAACAAAAGATGTTAATGGAAGCTCTTAATGGAAAAATTGTAGGAATTGTTTTATTGGAGGAAATTAATGAAGACAAAAAAAATGGGGAGAGAGTATGTTTATGGATAGGAAGATTAAATATCCTAAAGATATCACTTCTTCCTAACTTGATATATAGATTTAATGTAATTATTAACAAAATTTTAATAGTTTTTCATGAAACTTGACAAACTGATCCTAAAATATGGAAGAGAGTTAATGGAGGAAGAAAGACAAAGACACACCTGAAGAATAATAAAGTGAGAGATTTATAATTAAAACAGGATGGAATTGGCCCAGGGATGGACAAAGACCAATGGAATAGAAAAGAGCCCAGAAACAAACTCATGCATCTATGGAAACTTGACATACAAGACATTCCAGATCAATGGTAAAAGGAAGGACTTCTGAAAAAAAACAAACACGGTGCTGAGACAAATGGTTATCAATATGTGGGGGGAAAATAGGTCCCTACCTCACACTATGCACAAATGTAAGTTCCAACGGAAAAGGATTTAGATGCAAGATTCAAAAATTTTAAACATAGGAAAAAAATATAAAACCATTTTTATGACCTCAACATAGAAGTCACAAATTACATGCATATAGCAAAAGACTGATTGATCTCATTAAAATTTAGAACTACATTAAGAGACCCCACGAAAAAAGTAAAATGTCAAGCCACAGATTGAATATATTCACCATACCTATAACAAAGATTGGTATCTAGAATATATCAAACACTACAAACCACTAAGAAAAAGGCAACACCCCAAGAGAAAAATAGGCAAAAGACTTGAACAGTCATTTTACAAAAAACTCCACACCATATATATATGGTGTTTAACATTAATGCAAATTAAAACCCATCATTCCAAAAGATAGGCAAAAGTTTTAAAAATCTGGATATGCTAAGTGTTGGCAAAGACATACCCCAATGAGAACTTAGTACATTGCTGTTGAGAGCATAAACTGATAAAACAACTTTGGAAAACTAGAGTATTATGTAGTAAAATTAAAGATGCACATACCCTATGACTCAGCAATTCTACTACTAACATAGAGGAACTCTTGCACACGGGCTGCAATAGATGTATAAAATGTGTATGCATATGGCTGATTCGCTTTGTTGTACAACAGAAAGTAACACAGTTATTGTGAAGTAATTATACTCCAATAAAGATCTATTAAAAAAAAGAAACTTTATTCCAACACTGTTTCTAACAGCAAACAATGGAAACAATCTAAAGTTGGATAAAGATACATTCAGACAATGGAATGCTATGCAGGCGTGAAACTGAACAAATTGTTGTTATAAAAATTAACATGGATGAATCACAAAAAATGTTGAGTGAAGAAAAACCCAGCAAGTCCCCCCAAAATATATACAGTGATTTCATTTTATACAAAACTCAACAGTAGCCAAAACTAAATAGCATTATTTGGGTATATATTTATATGGAGTAAGTCAGATAAAGAAAAACAGGGAATGGTAGAAAATTTCAGAATGGTAGTTAACTCTGAGGCTGGCAAGGTAAGGGAATAGAATGGGGATGGGCACACACATTCAACAGAAGGGGCACACATTTAAAGATATTGGAGATACCTGAGTTCTTGCCTGGATGGTGGGAACAAGAGTATGTGTTTTGTTATTATTGTTGTTATCAATTAAATCATACATGTTCACTCATTTGTATGTAGGGGGAGACTAAGGCTAGAACAGTGCTGTAATACCACAAAATAATAATTTAACTCACACATGCCTGCACATTGTAGAAGTGCAGAGGCTCTGCAGTCACACCGCTTGGGTTCAAATCCTGGCACTACCACTTACTGCCCAAGTACATCTGAATTAGAATTCCTAATCTCTCTGTGTTCCCTCATCTGTAAAATGGAAATAATAACAGTACTTACCTATAAAATTGATAAGATTAACTAGATAACACCTGATTGTTAACATTAATATTTAAGAAAAAACTATAAGGAAATAATCCTAAAAGTAAACAAGATCACTTTGAGTAATAGATTTATAAGTGACAAATTTCCTTTTTTCCTCTATTACTCAATGTTCTACAATGATATTCTGTAGTATATAAAGGTAAGTTTTTCAACAAATGGTGCTGGAAAAATGGAATATCCACATGCAAAAGAAAGACATTGGGTCTGTTAGTCATACCATACCCAAAAAACAATCAAAATACATCAAAGACCTAGATGTGAGAGCTAAAACTATAAAACTCTTGTAAAAAAATCTTCATGATCTCAGATTAGGCAATGGTTTCTTAGACGTGACACCAAAAGCGCAAGTGACCTGAAAAAGGTAAAAACTGACTTTTAAAAACTTTTGAGTTTCACAGGACACCATCGAGAAGGTGAAAAGACAACCCATAGGAGAAAATATTTACAAATCATATACCTCAGAAAGGTCTAGAATATATAAAGAACTCTTAGAACTCAACAATAAAAACAAATAACTCAATTACAAAGTAAACAGAGGATTTAAGTAGACATTTCTACAAAGTTATATATAAATGGCCAATAAGCACTTGAAAACATGTTCAACACATGAGTCATTAGGAAAATGCAAGTCAGGGCTTCCCTGATGGCCCACTGGTTAAGAATCCACCTGCCAACGCAGGGGCCACAGGTTCGATCCCTGGTTCAGGAAGATTCCCACATGCCATGGAGCAACGAAGCCCGTGCGCCACAACTACTGAAGCCCACGCGCTCTAGAGCCCACGAGACACAACTACTGAGCCCATGCGCCGCAATACTGAAGCCCTCCTGCCTAGAGCCCATGCTCCGCAACAAAAGAAGCCACCGCTATGAGAAGCCTGCGCATTGCCACGCTGCAACTAGATAAAAGCCTGCGAGCAGCAACGAGACCCAACACAGCCAAGAAATAAATAAAATTTAAACAAAAAACCAAAATACATCCTCTTTAAAAAAAAGAAAAAAGAAAAAAGAAGAGGGCTTCCCTGGTGGCGCCAGTGGTTGAGAGTCCGCCTGCCGATGCAGGGGACATGGGTTTGTGCCCCGGTCCGGGAAGATCCCACGTGCCACGGAGCGGCTGGGCCCGTGAGCCATGGCCGCTGAGGCTGCGTGTCCGGAGCCTGTGCTCCGCAACGGGAGAGACCACAACAGTGACAGGCCCGCGTACCGCAAAAAAAAAAAAAAAAAAAAAAATCCCAACCCCTCCCCTGCTCCCCTGTTAAAGGGCCAGCATCCCCAACCACTGCATCCTGGTAGAAACGACAGAACACTAATTCATGAGAAAGAAAACTCTACAAAGGGCAAGAGAATTAAAGTGCATTTTTAACCATCCATGGTTGTGAGTGCAGTTTGTTGGGATCAGTATTGGGGAGCAGATATTTAAAAAGAGGATCCCTGTTTTCCACACCCTTAATACGAACTGTGAAGTTATGGTCTCTCAATCCTTAAGCTCTCCTCCATTAAATTGGATAGGAAATCCCTGGGTGGATCTTGAGGCAATTACTGAGCAGCCAAGTTCTCAGTGTTTGAGGGCAGGGTGCTTGTGGACCCCTAAGGTCCACCTGGTGATGCTTGCCCTTCACTGGGTCCCATGAGCTTGAGTTGGCTACCCACTCATGGGTACTACACTCAGAATGTAGAAGCCAGATGTTCAAGTTAAAAACACTTTTGCATGAGTTACACACATAATCCCATATCTTCTTGGCTGCTGTAAATGGAAAACTGGTTCAGAAGTTCAGGAGTAAAAAGAAAAAGAAACAACAACAAAAACAAGCACTTCGGGACTGCTGGTGGCAAAACCTGAGACCCATCTGCGCCTCATCTAGCCCCTCAGCGACTCTGGGTTCTGTGCCCACATCCTGTGTTCAGCAGAAACACACAGGCTTTACAGAACTTCTGAATAAAACTAAAAGTGAGGCTAATTCTCTACGTTAAAAATGCAAGTTAGAGCTCTTTTTTCATGGTTATAAGACTATTAATAATCTCTACTGTGACAGTTTATTGCATTTCAGCCCCCTTTATAAAATGTTAAATAGACTGGAGTAAGTTCTGCTTTTCTGCTTACTTTCAAATAGATGGATTAGCACAAAACCTGAATGGCTGTCACCACTACCATGACCATTAAATAGTACATGGACCAGAGGGCAGTTTCATAGTGTGCAGGATGAGTTATAATAGAAAAAACTGGAAACATCCCCAATACAGGATTGGATAAAAATATGGAATATTCATATAATGAAATGCAATGAAAGTATGAAAAAACTATGTACATCTTTTATTATAGAAAGAGATATATTGTCCATGACACATCATTAAATTAAAAAGCTGTTGCAAAGAAATATGGGCAGAATGATTACATCTTTCCAAACATATATATCCATGCTTATATCTGTATATGAATAGACAAAGTCTGGGAACAAACATCAATTCATTAGCAGTGGAAATTTTTAGATGGAGGGTTAACAGGTGATTTAAATTTTTATCTTTATTTTTACCTACATTGTGTGAACTTTTCACAACGGATATTAATTTTATAATTGGAAAAATATTAAGCTTAGTGGAAAAGTTTTTTAAAATATCAAACAAAAAATGCTCAGAAGAAAACCACAAGGAAAAAACAAAAACAAAACCCCAGCTCAACTGGCACCAGCATCATGGTCTAAAGGTTAAGTCCACATTCTTTTTCTTGGCTCCAAAGTCGTTCACAGGCTCTTTGACCCCTCCACGTGGAACAGGTTGCTTTCCTGGAATCATAATCTATTAAAGGTATATAAACCAGAGTCCATGAATTCTTTGAAGAAAGAGTTTTCCCCAGACCAGCCCAGTGCCCAGCACCTAGCACGGTGATAGTAAAAGTTTGTAGAACCTGAATGATTGCTGTGAACACTGAGGCCTGATGGATAGGTTGGGGCCAGGCTAAGAAGAAAGAGGCCAAAGCTTTGGGGCACCTTTGTCCTGGGGACTAGAGGGCTCCTCTTCTTACTCTCCTTCCCTGCTCAGCACTGGCAACAGCAGGTACAGCAGGAGTGGTTTGGCCCACTGGGTGCATGGTGTCAGAGAAATAGTCCAGAAATGGCAGGGCCAGCTGGGCCCACATCACTGGGGCTGACCCAGCTCAGTCGGGACAGTGGTAGGAGGGGGAGGACCAAGGCTCCTGACCAAGCCAGGCTACAGCAAAACTCCTCCCCCCTCAGCTGCTGAGCTGATGATAGCCCTCCCTCACACGAGAGTACCCAAAATGCGCTGTGTGGCCAGATCTGGTTAACCGACAGGTAAAGACAACATTGAAA
>NW_020838929.1:0-8218 GCF_003676395.1 Aethalodelphis obliquidens
CTAGAGCACAGGCTCAGTAGTTGTGGTGCACAGGTTTAGTTGCTGTGTGGCATGTGGGATCTTCCCGGACCAGGGCTTAAACCTGTGTCCCCTGCATTGGCAGGCGGATTCTTAACCACTGCGCCACCAGGGAAGCCCCAGAAAATCTTTTTTTAATGTCACTATCCTGGGGACTGTTATAGACAGCTCTCATATGATAACCCGCACTGTCTGGAGGACATTCATCAGGGTAGCAATTTAGCAGGCAGAGAAGAACCCCACGGGGTCACATTCCCTTCTCCTGTGGGGTGGCATGAGGAAGGCATGTGACCCTGAGTGTGTCTCTGCCAGCATCACTGACCCTCTAAAGGAAGGACAGAAGAGCTACAGGTGTGCTATGACAGGACAGAGGCTGCGGTTACCCACAGCACCTTCAAGGGTTTGCTCTTTCTTCTGCCATTTCTGCCTTGGGCATCTCTGTGCCTTCAAAAGTGAACCGTCCCTTCCTTTGCATGGCAGTTGCTTTGTTATTCAGCCAGAAGGGAAGAGTGACATGGTTCTGCAGATGCACCGTTCCTAAGTGTGTGGGCACTGTTGTGGCCTCTAGAAGCTCCCAGTCCAATAGAGGAAAGAAATGGAAACAGATTGTTGTAACCTAATGTAAAGCTACTATAACAGACGTATCTTGCAAGTATCTGTAGCTGCATGAAACAGGGAGCAATTGGACTTCTCTGCATCTTCAGTTGGAGGCCAGAGGCAGATAATCCAGCTTTTCTGGGAAATTTTACTCCACAGGGTATCTTGGCACTGAAAACCTATTCAAATTTCCTGTTACACTGTAGGACAGGGAAGGTAATTTTCGAGAGCATGAGAGAGTTTGGGTGACCTGCCCAGAGTCACACAGATACTAAATGGTAAAGCCAGGATCTGAACTATAGTACCAGCATTCATTCTTCTAAGGTTGTGCGGGAACCAGTGGGATAAACTAGTAGGATATGCTCTTTTAATGGATCTGGAAAATCACCTGCACCTACTACTTTTACCAACAGTGATATATACAGCACAAGTTAGGTAAGTTTGGTGGTGCTATCTGTAATCCAAATAAAATAAATGTATTTGCTAATACTCCTTTTTTTCTTTTTTTCAGGTTTGAAGATGCCTCATTTGGATTGGACTAATTCCAAATTCTGTTGTCTTGCTTTTTATTTTTCTTTTTTTTAAAAATTTAGTTTATTGAAGTATAGTTGATTTATAATGTTGTGTTAACTTCTGTTGTATAGCAAAGTGATTCCGTTATTCTTGTCTTGCTTTTTAATGCTTATATGTTTTTATGCTTTATGCATTAAATCAGAAGTTGTATTGATGTTACCGCAAATATCATCTTCTTTATAATTCTACCTAGGGCGCTACGTCTCCACATTTGACCTGTCTTGGCAGGTAGCTGTAGTGGGGGCTCTGGCAGCCTAGAGGTGGGAAAGACAGAATTTCAGGTTTAACATCAACATCTCGGTCAAATCTGAACTCTTCAGTCTCTTCTGCATACAAAACTGGATAAGATAGTATGCATGTTTAGCGTAAACCTCCAATTTGTAATTTTTCTTAGAATTTTGGAAAAATTTTGAAAGATAATTTTCAGAATTATGGAAATTTATTACAGTGGATAAAACATTTTGCCATATAAAATTCATATTTACCTCTTACATCTGTTAGAGAGAGACTTGGTTGTGCCTCTTTTGTTTGTTTCACTAATTAAAACAATGGTAAAACACTGTGTTCAGCTTCTCAAAGGAACAACAGCTGACTTCTCAATGTCAGTGGGATCCAGAACATAGCAGAAAGTAATCATGAATGGAGTAAAACAACTGCCTACATACAATTCCATACACAACAAAAATATCTTTTAAAAAATTACAGCAAAGTAAACGTCATTAGATAAAAAGTCAGATTTCAGTACCCTTTAGGTCCTCACTAAAGGAGATTCTAAATGATGCACTTCAGGCAGAGAGAAGGCCTAAAATGTGAGAAGAAAGGAAGAGGAAAAGAAATGTATCAGTTCTATGTAAAAAGAAATAAAAAAATAAGCACATAAACTGAATATTTAATATCTAACTAGTAGCGGACACAGGAGCTTATGGAGTGCTAGTAATGTTTTATTTCTTGACATGGATGGTGGTTACAAGAGATTTTGCTTTGTAATTTTTTGTTAAATGTACATATATTCTGCACATTTTAAAGGAATGTTATATTTCACATTAAAAATCATAAAATTAATGTGGTTTATTACAGTAACAGATTAAAGGAGATGATTTATATGCTTATTTCAAAGATTCAGAATAAGTGTTCAATTAAATTTCAACACTCAGTGAGTTTATGATAAAAAACTCATAGCTGGAGGAAAAATAGGCTAATAGACTTATAAGGGTTTTCTTAACACACATAAACAGACACATGCACACATTAATAGAGAGATATCAGTATTTTACAGGTAAAATCAGAGATAAGATAAGGAGGCCCAGTACTACTTCTGAGTGATATTATACTAGAGGTCCCAGCAGCAAATTAAGACAAGGAAAAAAAGTAAAATGAATAAGGATTTGAAGAGAAGAAACAAAATTATATTATTTTGATGTTATATATAGATTAACTATATAGAAATGTCAATAAGGTATAAAAGATGAATTATTAGGATTAATAAGAGAATTTAACTGAATAAGAGAATTTAAATTTGCTGGACAGAAAAATCAACATAAAAGTTAAATGCATTTATACTGGTAACAAAATGTAAATTAAAAATATTTAATTTATAGTAGCAATATACATAGTACTTAAGTATAAATATATATGCTATATATGTTCAAATAATAGTATTTAAATTTAAATACACACATATTTAAATGTATACAGTTTT
Organism: Aethalodelphis obliquidens; assembly: GCF_003676395.1. NCBI lineage: Eukaryota > Metazoa > Chordata > Mammalia > Artiodactyla > Delphinidae > Aethalodelphis > Aethalodelphis obliquidens. The sequence continues at coordinate 2,888 of NW_020838929.1, forward strand.
TAAATATAAATGCATACACCAATGTAAAGCTAACAAAAGATGTTAATGGAAGCTCTTAATGGAAAAATTGTAGGAATTGTTTTATTGGAGGAAATTAATGAAGACAAAAAAAATGGGGAGAGAGTATGTTTATGGATAGGAAGATTAAATATCCTAAAGATATCACTTCTTCCTAACTTGATATATAGATTTAATGTAATTATTAACAAAATTTTAATAGTTTTTCATGAAACTTGACAAACTGATCCTAAAATATGGAAGAGAGTTAATGGAGGAAGAAAGACAAAGACACACCTGAAGAATAATAAAGTGAGAGATTTATAATTAAAACAGGATGGAATTGGCCCAGGGATGGACAAAGACCAATGGAATAGAAAAGAGCCCAGAAACAAACTCATGCATCTATGGAAACTTGACATACAAGACATTCCAGATCAATGGTAAAAGGAAGGACTTCTGAAAAAAAACAAACACGGTGCTGAGACAAATGGTTATCAATATGTGGGGGGAAAATAGGTCCCTACCTCACACTATGCACAAATGTAAGTTCCAACGGAAAAGGATTTAGATGCAAGATTCAAAAATTTTAAACATAGGAAAAAAATATAAAACCATTTTTATGACCTCAACATAGAAGTCACAAATTACATGCATATAGCAAAAGACTGATTGATCTCATTAAAATTTAGAACTACATTAAGAGACCCCACGAAAAAAGTAAAATGTCAAGCCACAGATTGAATATATTCACCATACCTATAACAAAGATTGGTATCTAGAATATATCAAACACTACAAACCACTAAGAAAAAGGCAACACCCCAAGAGAAAAATAGGCAAAAGACTTGAACAGTCATTTTACAAAAAACTCCACACCATATATATATGGTGTTTAACATTAATGCAAATTAAAACCCATCATTCCAAAAGATAGGCAAAAGTTTTAAAAATCTGGATATGCTAAGTGTTGGCAAAGACATACCCCAATGAGAACTTAGTACATTGCTGTTGAGAGCATAAACTGATAAAACAACTTTGGAAAACTAGAGTATTATGTAGTAAAATTAAAGATGCACATACCCTATGACTCAGCAATTCTACTACTAACATAGAGGAACTCTTGCACACGGGCTGCAATAGATGTATAAAATGTGTATGCATATGGCTGATTCGCTTTGTTGTACAACAGAAAGTAACACAGTTATTGTGAAGTAATTATACTCCAATAAAGATCTATTAAAAAAAAGAAACTTTATTCCAACACTGTTTCTAACAGCAAACAATGGAAACAATCTAAAGTTGGATAAAGATACATTCAGACAATGGAATGCTATGCAGGCGTGAAACTGAACAAATTGTTGTTATAAAAATTAACATGGATGAATCACAAAAAATGTTGAGTGAAGAAAAACCCAGCAAGTCCCCCCAAAATATATACAGTGATTTCATTTTATACAAAACTCAACAGTAGCCAAAACTAAACAGCATTATTTGGGTATATATTTATATGGAGTAAGTCAGATAAAGAAAAACAGGGAATGGTAGAAAATTTCAGAATGGTAGTTAACTCTGAGGCTGGCAAGGTAAGGGAATAGAATGGGGATGGGCACACACATTCAACAGAAGGGGCACACATTTAAAGATATTGGAGATACCTGAGTTCTTGCCTGGATGGTGGGAACAAGAGTATGTGTTTTGTTATTATTGTTGTTATCAATTAAATCATACATGTTCACTCATTTGTATGTAGGGGGAGACTAAGGCTAGAACAGTGCTGTAATACCACAAAATAATAATTTAACTCACACATGCCTGCACATTGTAGAAGTGCAGAGGCTCTGCAGTCACACCGCTTGGGTTCAAATCCTGGCACTACCACTTACTGCCCAAGTACATCTGAATTAGAATTCCTAATCTCTCTGTGTTCCCTCATCTGTAAAATGGAAATAATAACAGTACTTACCTATAAAATTGATAAGATTAACTAGATAACACCTGATTGTTAACATTAATATTTAAGAAAAAACTATAAGGAAATAATCCTAAAAGTAAACAAGATCACTTTGAGTAATAGATTTATAAGTGACAAATTTCCTTTTTTCCTCTATTACTCAATGTTCTACAATGATATTCTGTAGTATATAAAGGTAAGTTTTTCAACAAATGGTGCTGGAAAAATGGAATATCCACATGCAAAAGAAAGACATTGGGTCTGTTAGTCATACCATACCCAAAAAACAATCAAAATACATCAAAGACCTAGATGTGAGAGCTAAAACTATAAAACTCTTGTAAAAAAATCTTCATGATCTCAGATTAGGCAATGGTTTCTTAGACGTGACACCAAAAGCGCAAGTGACCTGAAAAAGGTAAAAACTGACTTTTAAAAACTTTTGAGTTTCACAGGACACCATCGAGAAGGTGAAAAGACAACCCATAGGAGAAAATATTTACAAATCATATACCTCAGAAAGGTCTAGAATATATAAAGAACTCTTAGAACTCAACAATAAAAACAAATAACTCAATTACAAAGTAAACAGAGGATTTAAGTAGACATTTCTACAAAGTTATATATAAATGGCCAATAAGCACTTGAAAACATGTTCAACACATGAGTCATTAGGAAAATGCAAGTCAGGGCTTCCCTGATGGCCCACTGGTTAAGAATCCACCTGCCAACGCAGGGGCCACAGGTTCGATCCCTGGTTCAGGAAGATTCCCACATGCCATGGAGCAACGAAGCCCGTGCGCCACAACTACTGAAGCCCACGCGCTCTAGAGCCCACGAGACACAACTACTGAGCCCATGCGCCGCAATACTGAAGCCCTCCTGCCTAGAGCCCATGCTCCGCAACAAAAGAAGCCACCGCTATGAGAAGCCTGCGCATTGCCACGCTGCAACTAGATAAAAGCCTGCGAGCAGCAACGAGACCCAACACAGCCAAGAAATAAATAAAATTTAAACAAAAAACCAAAATACATCCTCTTTAAAAAAAAGAAAAAAGAAAAAAGAAGAGGGCTTCCCTGGTGGCGCCAGTGGTTGAGAGTCCGCCTGCCGATGCAGGGGACATGGGTTTGTGCCCCGGTCCGGGAAGATCCCACGTGCCACGGAGCGGCTGGGCCCGTGAGCCATGGCCGCTGAGGCTGCGTGTCCGGAGCCTGTGCTCCGCAACGGGAGAGACCACAACAGTGACAGGCCCGCGTACCGCAAAAAAAAAAAAAAAAAAAAAAATCCCAACCCCTCCCCTGCTCCCCTGTTAAAGGGCCAGCATCCCCAACCACTGCATCCTGGTAGAAACGACAGAACACTAATTCATGAGAAAGAAAACTCTACAAAGGGCAAGAGAATTAAAGTGCATTTTTAACCATCCATGGTTGTGAGTGCAGTTTGTTGGGATCAGTATTGGGGAGCAGATATTTAAAAAGAGGATCCCTGTTTTCCACACCCTTAATACGAACTGTGAAGTTATGGTCTCTCAATCCTTAAGCTCTCCTCCATTAAATTGGATAGGAAATCCCTGGGTGGATCTTGAGGCAATTACTGAGCAGCCAAGTTCTCAGTGTTTGAGGGCAGGGTGCTTGTGGACCCCTAAGGTCCACCTGGTGATGCTTGCCCTTCACTGGGTCCCATGAGCTTGAGTTGGCTACCCACTCATGGGTACTACACTCAGAATGTAGAAGCCAGATGTTCAAGTTAAAAACACTTTTGCATGAGTTACACACATAATCCCATATCTTCTTGGCTGCTGTAAATGGAAAACTGGTTCAGAAGTTCAGGAGTAAAAAGAAAAAGAAACAACAACAAAAACAAGCACTTCGGGACTGCTGGTGGCAAAACCTGAGACCCATCTGCGCCTCATCTAGCCCCTCAGCGACTCTGGGTTCTGTGCCCACATCCTGTGTTCAGCAGAAACACACAGGCTTTACAGAACTTCTGAATAAAACTAAAAGTGAGGCTAATTCTCTACGTTAAAAATGCAAGTTAGAGCTCTTTTTTCATGGTTATAAGACTATTAATAATCTCTACTGTGACAGTTTATTGCATTTCAGCCCCCTTTATAAAATGTTAAATAGACTGGAGTAAGTTCTGCTTTTCTGCTTACTTTCAAATAGATGGATTAGCACAAAACCTGAATGGCTGTCACCACTACCATGACCATTAAATAGTACATGGACCAGAGGGCAGTTTCATAGTGTGCAGGATGAGTTATAATAGAAAAAACTGGAAACATCCCCAATACAGGATTGGATAAAAATATGGAATATTCATATAATGAAATGCAATGAAAGTATGAAAAAACTATGTACATCTTTTATTATAGAAAGAGATATATTGTCCATGACACATCATTAAATTAAAAAGCTGTTGCAAAGAAATATGGGCAGAATGATTACATCTTTCCAAACATATATATCCATGCTTATATCTGTATATGAATAGACAAAGTCTGGGAACAAACATCAATTCATTAGCAGTGGAAATTTTTAGATGGAGGGTTAACAGGTGATTTAAATTTTTATCTTTATTTTTACCTACATTGTGTGAACTTTTCACAACGGATATTAATTTTATAATTGGAAAAATATTAAGCTTAGTGGAAAAGTTTTTTAAAATATCAAACAAAAAATGCTCAGAAGAAAACCACAAGGAAAAAACAAAAACAAAACCCCAGCTCAACTGGCACCAGCATCATGGTCTAAAGGTTAAGTCCACATTCTTTTTCTTGGCTCCAAAGTCGTTCACAGGCTCTTTGACCCCTCCACGTGGAACAGGTTGCTTTCCTGGAATCATAATCTATTAAAGGTATATAAACCAGAGTCCATGAATTCTTTGAAGAAAGAGTTTTCCCCAGACCAGCCCAGTGCCCAGCACCTAGCACGGTGATAGTAAAAGTTTGTAGAACCTGAATGATTGCTGTGAACACTGAGGCCTGATGGATAGGTTGGGGCCAGGCTAAGAAGAAAGAGGCCAAAGCTTTGGGGCACCTTTGTCCTGGGGACTAGAGGGCTCCTCTTCTTACTCTCCTTCCCTGCTCAGCACTGGCAACAGCAGGTACAGCAGGAGTGGTTTGGCCCACTGGGTGCATGGTGTCAGAGAAATAGTCCAGAAATGGCAGGGCCAGCTGGGCCCACATCACTGGGGCTGACCCAGCTCAGTCGGGACAGTGGTAGGAGGGGGAGGACCAAGGCTCCTGACCAAGCCAGGCTACAGCAAAACTCCTCCCCCCTCAGCTGCTGAGCTGATGATAGCCCTCCCTCACACGAGAGTACCCAAAATGCGCTGTGTGGCCAGATCTGGTTAACCGACAGGTAAAGACAACATTGAAA
>NW_020838930.1:0-8210 GCF_003676395.1 Aethalodelphis obliquidens
TCCACGGAAATCTTTAGTAAAAGGCGAAAGATTTATGCGTTCTGAAGAGAAACCAGAGTATGCCGTCATAGCCTCTCACACAGTCCTCGGCTAACTGGAAGTCCCAAGGCACCAACGGTAACTATTTACCCGCAAACAACGAGTGACTTCTGCAATTATTTCACACACTTCTGTGAAAATATCCTGATTCCGAGCGGGGCTGGGAGTCAAAACAAATAGAAGGCTAGAGCCTTTTGAAAGTAGGCAAGATCCCGAATGCAATGCATTCTGGGTATGTAAATGAAGCTGAGTCACCAACCTCGCGCTTCGGCAAATGCCTTCCTTTATTAGTTTTCCTGCTCGGTCTAGAACCACCACCAGGGGGCGAAGCAGAAACCAGATAGCAATATAGTCGCCGAGCCCAGCCAGAAAGTCTGTTTTATTTTGTTTTGTTTTTATTAAGGGACGACATTTATTCCTTTTCCAAATGTTACAGTAAGACCAGGGGCAAGAAAATGGTTTTAGCAGTTAGGGAAAAGAAAAGTGCAAATCTGGAGTTTGGCCGTTAAAAGTTATTTACAACACTGTGGGGGGAAGGAAGAAAAGAAGTTGTTTCACATTACAGGCCTCCCCACAACCCCAAAGCTTAATACTTGCTTAAAAGTCAAAAAAGAGACACAGTTGACTCACAAACTGGAGGTTAGATCTTGAGTAAGACATTTAGAAAAACCTAGACAAGGGCAGTGTCCTCCCCCGCCCAGTTGCCACTGCAGGCACAGCACAAGAGACTACAAACAGCAGGGGAACGTGGACACTCAGAGTTTGGGAGTGTAGGCACCCCCACCTCTGGCTCACGGATTTGGGGAGTAAACATAACCTACTTGGAGAAGAATTGGGGAAGACAACCAGCAAACTGCCTTCTGCGTGGCTGGGAAAGGGAAGGAGGTAGGGCCAGGGGCAGGAGAATTTCACATCAGTAACCTAACTTGGGAAACTGCAAGGGACCATCTTCAACTGGCCTTAAGAGCAAGAGCAGATGGATGATGGTGTTGCCGAAATATCAGCTTGCCTGTGCACCAATGCCGAACAGAAATACGGAGACAGATTTTGGAGGAAGAGAGAGATGGCTTTATTTTTCTGCCAGGCAGAAAGGAAGACACAGCAGGCTAGCGCCTGAAGAACTGTGCCCCCATCTCCTTCGGTAATAGGAAAAGATTTTATATGTGGGGCTCGCAGTCTGGCATATATGATAAGGATCAAAATAGTGAAGGTCTTGCATTCTTCTTCTTCCTGCGTTATTTCATAACAGTCACTGCTGGCATCAGGCAGCCCCGTAACTGCGTCGGTGCGTCTCGGGGCTCTTGGCCTGCGTGACCTTCTTTCTGAAATGCAAATGCTACAGGGGGTGATTTGCTACAAGGCAGTGCAGGATGTAATTCACATAGTGTTAAAGAGTCATAGGTTTGGGATGTTCCTGGTGGCACAGTGGTTAAGAATCCACCTGCCGGGCTTCCCTGGTCCCGCAATGGTTGAGAGTCCGCCTGCAGATGCAGCGGACACGTGTTCGTGCCCCGGTCCGGGAAGATTCCACATGCCGCGGAGCGGCGAGGCCCGTGAGCCATGGTCGTTGAGCCTGTGCGTCCGGAGCTTGTGCTCCGCAACGGGAGAGGCCACAACAGTGAGAGGCCCGCGTGCCACAAAAAGAAAAAAAAAAAAAAAGAATCCACTTGCCAATGCAGGGGACACGGGTTCGAACCCTGGTCTGGTAAGTTCCCACATGCCAAGGAGTAACTCAGCCGGTGTGCCACAACAACTGAGCCCAAATGCCACAACTCCTGATGCCCGCGTGCCTAGAGGCCGTGCTCTGCAACAAGAGAAGCCACCCAATGAGAAGCCCGCGCACTTCAACGAAGAGTAGCCCCCGCTCGCCGCAACTAGAGAAACCCCACACGCAACAACGAAAAACCAATGCAGCCATACATAGTAAATAAATAAATAATAATGTCCATAAATTAAAAAAAAAAGAAAAGAAAAGAAAGACACTTTCCCCTTTAGAGCAAAGGGCAGGCATGCTTACTGACTGCTATATAACATTCAGGTTCTCTGAAATCAGGGTTCCTCTTTGTAATAAAATCCATTGCATAAGCAGGCGTTCATCTGTGTTACTCCCATGGGACTTGGGGGCAAAGGGAACTGATGCAAAAAGAGAAAACCCATATAATCAATATGAAGACTATAAAAGGAGACATCATTATAGATGGTACATTCATTAAAATGATTTTGTAATGACATAATGAAAACTTCTTGCAATATGTTTGAAACTTTAGACGAAAACAGCGAGAAAATATAATTTACCAAAACGTACTCGAGAAGTAGAAAACCCAAAGTGTCCTCTAACCATTAAAGAAAAGGAATCAGTAATTAATTTTTTCCATAAGATCAGAAGCTTCAGAGAATTCGATCAAACATTCAAGAAAACATTCTAGTCTTAAACTCTTCCAGAGATTAGAAAAAGAGAGTACATCTTTTCCAAAAATCCCTTTCAAAGATTTTCCTGGAGGAGCGGCCATAGCACAGGAATAGACACCAGTCTTGGAGAGTTACAATCAGTAAAGGAGAGAGTGGCAAATGTAGCTAAGTGTACTCTGGCCTCTCTTCACATCACTTGTCCTTTTTTGTTTTTTCGGCTGACTTTGGGTCTTCGTTGTGGTGCGTGGGCTTCTCGTTGCAGTGGCTTCTCTTGTTGTGGAGCGCTGGCTCAGTAGTTGAGGCACGTGGGCTCAGTAGTTGTGGCTTGCGGGCTCTAGCACGCAGGCTCAGTAGTTGTGGCGCACGGGCTTAGTTGCTCTGCGACGCGTGGGATCTTCCCAGGCCAGGGCTCGAACCCGTGTCCCCTGCATTGGCAGGTGGATTCTTAACCACTGTGCCACCAGGGAAGTCCCAGATCACTTGTCTTTTACCTTTTACTAAAGATTTTGTGGAGAGGAATGTGTGGGAGGGTGCCTTCTCATCTAAGACGGAAAGTTTCCAAGGTTTCATCTATTAGGTATGACCTTTGCTATAGTTTTTGGTAGATAGCTCTTACCACACTGAGATTCAATTTTCTCAAACTTTCTTTCTATTAAGATGATATATGTGCATTGCTAGATGGCACATTATTCCTTTTACACACTGCTAGACTCAATTTGCTAATATTTTGTGTAGAATTTTTGCATCTGTGTTCATGAGTAAGATTGCTATATAACTTCTCTAGAGCCTCACTTACAGCTGGGGCAGGGAATCGGAGAACGCAGTTCCCAACCTACAACTTAAACTTGGAACTGCTTTCTGAAAGAACAAGTTGGCTGCATCTTCTATCTCTTAACTACGCACCTCTTTATAGTTCTACACATCAGCCATTTGTCTTTGAAATCCCACATACTTACCCTTATCTAAGTAAAACCTCAAAAGATTCCACTACCAATTCTCAAGTGTTTCTCTCCACGAAAGTCTTTGCCAAGACACAAAAGATTTCCTTAAACTGGGGAGGAATGTGTATGTGAGTACCATGCATGCCCATCCTCCCATATATCGTTGGTCCCCCAACGTTTGTGCTGCCTTTGTACCTACCAACAAAAACCTGTCTTCCATTGTAGAGAATGACCCCTAAACATGTTCTTACTGGGTAAAAGCTCCTGACAAGAAAATAAAAGGTGGGACTTCCCTGGTGGCGTAGTGGTTAAGAATCCACCTGCCAACGTACGCTCGTAAGATCCCGAGCAACTAAGCCCATGCGCCACAACTACTGAGCCTGAGGGCCACAACTACAGAAGCCCCCACGCCTAGTGCCGGTGCGCCACAACAAGAGAAGCCACCTCAAGGAGAAGCCCGTGCACTGCCACAAAGAGTAGTAGCCCCTCTGCTTACCACAACTCGAGAAGGCCTGTGCACAGTAACAAAGACCCAACGCACCCTTAAATAAATAGATTTTAAAAATTTTTTTAAAAGGAAAACAAAACATTATTTTTTGTTTTTCAAACAGATAATACTGTTAATATTTCTCACGTAGTCTACACTGCATTCTGGTATGCAGATGAGCTAGTCAGGGAAACAACTGTGCCCTCGAAGTAGGTGGAGAGGCCAGCGGCACTTGACTCTGCAGCTGGGGGGACAGCTCATTTCTAAGCCCCATCTTCCATGCAGCAAGCACTTGTGTTTACCCGCTGTCCTATCACACCACATTACCTGCCCGCTTCCAGCTCTGCCTGTCTGCGGTTCTTTTCTCTTTACAAAAATATTCAGTCCTCTGCCATCTTCCCAGGCTCTCCCACAGCCCACCGACCCCTTTTATAGCACTTGTCACCAAACTGTTCGCCGGGCACAAGACGTGTCCTATGCAGGTTGGTCGAAAGGCTGAGTCAATGCTGGATGGAATGAATGACTGCGAAGCAGCCACAGAAAATGCCCTCTTTAAATTCTAGTCCCCTCCTCCTTCCTAACCGAATCTTTCCCTCCTTTTGCTTCCACCGCTTCCTAGCTGTGGTACCTTATGGCAAGTGCTTTACCTCTCTGTGCCTCATTCCCTCAAATGTCCAATAGGGATAAGTCATCATGCTGTTGCAAAATGAAGCTCCTTGGTCACTGGGATCGTCACTGGGACTCTGAACAGAGAGCCCTCTGCACAGAGCCTAGGCAAACAAGGCCTCAATAAGGGTCCGTCAGAAAGGAAAGTTTCTCTAAACTGCTGTCGACCTCACCTCCTTTCTCATTTTCTGCTACACATCCCCACCCACTTGCTCTGTCTCCCCCTCACCCCTTGTCTTTCCCCATCCTGTCTCCCTTTGAAGACCCGCCGTCCTTCCCTCCTCCAGGAAACATTCTAGATTCCTCAAAGCCCTCTGGCGGCCCTACCTCTGTGGGGCCTCCAGCTCTTTTCAGCCTCTAAGCGTCCACCTTCTTCCTCCGGCTCTGGCTGGTTCTGTGAGTCCCAGGGGGCCTCGGCCTCCTCCTCCCTCTCCCCTTTAACTACGAGCTCCAGAAGGGCAGGACTGAGGGGTCGCCGGCCCAGCTCCCCCCACGCCTGGCACAGTGCTGGCCAGTAAGAGGTGCTAAGAAAGGTCGATAAAGAGTTGGAGGGGAGGGGGTGCTGCTTCCTTGCGAGGGCGAGGGCGGGGAGTGGAGCGGCGGGCCTCTCCAGCGCCCCTGCCTTCCCCAGCCATCGAGCTGATCAAGGACCTGGTCAACTACGACGTGCGCCCGGCGCTTCTCAAGGGCCTCGTGGCGCTGCTGATACCGTCCTTCAAGGAGACCAGCAAACAGCAGTCCCAGATCGTCAGCGGTAGGGATCCACTGAGAACGGGGTGGTGGACCCCAACGGGGCAGGGTGGAAGATGAGGACGAGGGGTCCTCCAGTCTCACGGCCACTCCTCCCTCTTCCAGACTCTTCGGTTCTGCAGCTCACCACCCACCTGCCGTGGTTTTTGCAGCAGGCCGCGGCCGCCAAGGCCATCAGGTAAGCGGGCAGCAGGTAGTGGGCGGATGCGGCAAGCCAGGCTCCGGCGCTGCCCGCGGGCCCCCAAGAGCGCTCCGGCCGCCGGAGGGTCCCACGGGGCCGCCGCAGCATGAATCCCACCCCCACCCCACGCCACCCCCGCCCAGGATCCTGGCGCGAGGCAACACGAGCCTGGCCGAGGAGATGCTGCACCTGCGCGTGGTGCACAGCCTCATGGCCGCCATGGGCAACATGGACCACAGCAACAGCCAGCGGCAGGCCAGCCTCACGCTAGAGGTGCGCTGGGCGGCCGGGTGGCGGGCGGCAGGGCGGCGCGGCAGGCACAGAGCGTGGGCACGGCAGTCACGCCCCCTCGCCCGCCCACGCAGTACTTTGTGCAGTTATTCCCAGTGGTGGAGGAGCACGTGCGCAGGTCCATGGGGGAGGAACTCTACAAGCTCTTCCGTGTAAGTGCTCCCGCCCCGCCGCGCCCCGCGGGACACAACAGTGCCCCTGTGCACAGCCCAGCGCACGGCCCCTCCCCCTGTACACCGCACACACAGATCGGCCTCGGGGCCGGCAGCGGGAGGGACTGCCCTGGCTTGGGCTTCTCCACCTGGCACCCTTCCGTCCCCTTTCCTGCCCTTCCACTCAGGTTAAGAGCCTGACCGCAGCCTGCAACCTCCATGTGCCCACGCCCAACTCCAAGTCCAGGTTGCCCTGGCATCCAGCCCGCCCTGGCATCCAGCCCAGTTCCCCTTGCTCCTGTCCTCAGGGCAACGCCGAGGACTTGTACAGGAGAATAGATAGCAATCAGGCGGACATCTTGGCGGCCAACGAAGTCAATGTCACCAAAGGTGAGTGGGGTGTGAGGGGGCTGGAGCAGAGGTGCGGCGGCACCCACACTCAGGCTCATCTCCCTGTCCCCAGAGCTGCATCTCAGTGGCCTCTCCGACAGCACCATGAGCTCTTACTTTGGCCATTGTAATCAGGGTCAGGTGGCCTACATCACACACTTCCAGAGGGAGGCTGTGGGAGAAAAGGAGCAACAGAGCCTCCAAGGCAAGCCAGGAAGCCCAGGCTGTGTGGCAGGGAAGCCTGGCAGGAGGAAGGAGCCAGGGCCAAGCTCCGGTTGACTCTTCTTGGCCCTTGGTGGGAGGCTGGGGATCTGCCCGCCAGAAGGGGAAAAGGAGAGCTGGCTGGGAAGGGTTCAATAAACAAACGGTCTTGCTATCTGTCTGGTGTCCGTGTGTGGAGGGCAGAGGGCGATCTAGTGAGAGTTATGATGACGGGTCGGGGTGCCTCTGCTCACCAAGGAAAAACGCTGGTCTGAGGGGAAGGACCACCAACGTCGTAGAAGATTCAAGGGCACAGCCTGAGGAGCGGGCCTTACCTCAGCTCCCTGCTGGCCCCTGCACTCTCCCCTCCAGGACACCACACCCACCTGGTTTTTCTCCTGCCTCTCCGGTTGCTTCCTTTCATTCTCTTTTGCTGATTCCTCCTCTTCAACCCAGCTTCCTTCAAGGTGGAGTGAGGCAGGACTCTGACCTGGAGCCTCTTCCCTACCTTTACACCCTGGTGATTCCATTGCTTTAAATACCACTTCTGTGCAACGACTCCCACGTTTCTATTTCCAGCTAAACATTTCTACCTCATGGTGTTGTCGACCAAAAATTTAATCTTAGTCGATCTAAGAAAGCAATGAAAAATTTTATTTGAGCCAAATTGTGGCGTATGAGCAGGAACAGCCTCTCAGAAAGCTCCAAGTACTGTTCTGCCTGTGAGAGGTCAAAGCACAGTTATCCAGGTCTTTGTTCGTTAAATGACGTACACAGTGACATTCACACAATCCACATCGACACCTACAAAGCAAGTAATGGGTCATGGGTCATCAGGGCCCCTTACAAGATCAAGGAGGAAGGTTATCTCCTAAGGAGTTACCTTGTTGATACCAGGAGAAGGTTGCTCTTTACAGTTGACCAGGTATTTCTGCCGACAGGGAGGTTGGTCGATGCATGGTGCAGATACGCAATGCACAGTAGAGGGAAGAGAGGAGGCCAAAGGGCAGAGAAAATTATTTATGTTCAAATTTTCCTTGACTCCCTTTAGAATATGCATTTGTATTTCATCAGTGTCCAAAGCTGAACTCCCAGTCCTGTGCCATCTTCCCCAACTCAACTGATGGCAACTCATCCTTCCTGCCACTCAGAACAAAATCGTGGTGTTCTCCTTGATGTCTCTCTTTAACCTCTGGATCCATCCTGTCTGTTGACTCTACCTTCCAAATATACCCAGGATCCAAGTATGTCTCACTACCTCCATTGCTAATACTCGGGTCCAAGCCACCATCATCTCTCCTCTAGATGACTCTGCTTTCTGCCCCATTCTCTTTGTCAGCACAGCAGCCACAGTGGTCCTTGTAAACTTCAGATTCTGTCACTCTGCTCAGAACCTTGCAGGGCTCTCCATTTCACTGAGTAAAGCCCAAGCCCTTACTGTTACGGCCTCCACGGTGATCTAGGCTCCCATGACTTCTGAACTCTCTCCTACTTCTCTCTCTCTTCTTCACTGGGCACCAGACACATTGGCTGTGTGGTTCTTGAAGCTGACAAAACAAGCTCCCGCTTTAGGGCTTTTGTGCAGACTTTTCTGCTGAACACTTGAGAGAGGTCCTCTTCCTAGAACCCTCACCCCAGGTGTCTGCATGGCTAACTCCATGACCTCCTTTCAACTCTTTACACAAAAGGTATCTTCTCAGGAC
>NW_020838931.1:0-8202 GCF_003676395.1 Aethalodelphis obliquidens
GTCCTGAGAAGATACCTTTTGTGTAAAGAGTTGAAAGGAGGTCATGGAGTTAGCCATGCAGACACCTGGGGTGAGGGTTCTAGGAAGAGGACCTCTCTCAAGTGTTCAGCAGAAAAGTCTGCACAAAAGCCTAAAGCGGGAGCTTGTTTTGTCAACTTCAAGAACCACACAGCCAATGTGTCTGGTGCCCAGTGAAGAAGAGAGAGAGAAGTAGGAGAGAGTTCAGAAGTCATGGGAGCCTAGATCACCGTGGAGGCCGTAACAGTAAGGGCTTGGGCTTTACTCAGTGAAATGGAGAGCCCTGCAAGGTTCTGAGCAGAGTGACAGAATCTGAAGTTTACAAGGACCACTGTGGCTGCTGTGCTGACAAAGAGAATGGGGCAGAAAGCAGAGTCATCTAGAGGAGAGATGATGGTGGCTTGGACCCGAGTATTAGCAATGGAGGTAGTGAGACATACTTGGATCCTGGGTATATTTGGAAGGTAGAGTCAACAGACAGGATGGATCAAGAGGTTAAAGAGAGACATCAAGGAGAACACCACGATTTTGTTCTGAGTGGCAGGAAGGATGAGTTGCCATCAGTTGAGTTGGGGAAGATGGCACAGGACTGGGAGTTCAGCTTTGGACACTGATGAAATACAAATGCATATTCTAAAGGGAGTCAAGGAAAATTTGAACATAAATAATTTTCTCTGCCCTTTGGCCTCCTCTCTTCCCTCTACTGTGCATTGCATATCTGCACCATGCATCGACCAACCTCCCCGTCGGCAGAAATACCTGGTCAACTGTAAAGAGCAACCTTCTCCTAGTATCAACAAGATAACTCCTTAGGAGATAACCTTCCTCCTTGATCTTGTAAGGGGCCCTGATGACCCATGACCCATTACTTGCTTTGTAGGTGTCGATGTGGATTGTGTGAATGTCACTGTGTACGTCATTTAACGAACAAAGACCTGGATAACTGTGCTTTGACCTCTCACAGGCAGAACACTTCTTGAAGCTTTCCGAGAGGCTGTTCCCGGCTCATACGCCACAATTTGGCTCAAATAAAATTTACCATTGCTTTCTTAGATCGACTGATTAAATTTTTCTTCGACAACACCATGAGGTAGAAATGTTTAGCTGGAAATAGAAACGTGGGAGTCGTTGCACAGAAGTGGTATTTAAAGCAATGGAATCACCAGGGTGTAAAGGTAGGGAAGAGGCTCCAGGTCAGAGTCCTGCCTCACTCCACCTTGAAGGAAGCTGGGTTGAAGAGGAGGAATCAGCAAAAGAGAATGAAAGGAAGCAACCGGAGAGGCAGGAGAAAAACCAGGTGGGTGTGGTGTCCTGGAGGGGAGAGCGCAGGGGCCAGCAGGGAGCTGAGGTAAGGCCCGCTCCTCAGGCTGTGCCCTTGAATCTTCTACGACGTTGGTGGTCCTTCCCCTCAGACCAGCGTTTTTCCTTGGTGAGCAGAGGCACCCCGACCCGTCATCATAACTCTCACTAGATCGCCCTCTGCCCTCCACACACGGACACCAGACAGATAGCAAGACCGTTTGTTTATTGAACCCTTCCCAGCCAGCTCTCCTTTTCCCCTTCTGGCGGGCAGATCCCCAGCCTCCCACCAAGGGCCAAGAAGAGTCAACCGGAGCTTGGCCCTGGCTCCTTCCTCCTGCCAGGCTTCCCTGCCACACAGCCTGGGCTTCCTGGCTTGCCTTGGAGGCTCTGTTGCTCCTTTTCTCCCACAGCCTCCCTCTGGAAGTGTGTGATGTAGGCCACCTGACCCTGATTACAATGGCCAAAGTAAGAGCTCATGGTGCTGTCGGAGAGGCCACTGAGATGCAGCTCTGGGGACAGGGAGATGAGCCTGAGTGTGGGTGCCGCCGCACCTCTGCTCCAGCCCCCTCACACCCCACTCACCTTTGGTGACATTGACTTCGTTGGCCGCCAAGATGTCCGCCTGATTGCTATCTATTCTCCTGTACAAGTCCTCGGCGTTGCCCTGAGGACAGGAGCAAGGGGAACTGGGCTGGATGCCAGGGCGGGCTGGATGCCAGGGCAACCTGGACTTGGAGTTGGGCGTGGGCACATGGAGGTTGCAGGCTGCGGTCAGGCTCTTAACCTGAGTGGAAGGGCAGGAAAGGGGACGGAAGGGTGCCAGGTGGAGAAGCCCAAGCCAGGGCAGTCCCTCCCGCTGCCGGCCCCGAGGCCGATCTGTGTGGGGGGTGTACAGGGGGAGGGGCCGTGCGCTGGGCTGTGCACAGGGGCACTGTTGTGTCCCGCGGGGCGCGGCGGGGCGGGAGCACTTACACGGAAGAGCTTGTAGAGTTCCTCCCCCATGGACCTGCGCACGTGCTCCTCCACCACTGGGAATAACTGCACAAAGTACTGCGTGGGCGGGCGAGGGGGCGTGACTGCCGTGCCCACGCTCTGTGCCTGCCGCGCCGCCCTGCCGCCCGCCACCCGGCCGCCCAGCGCACCTCTAGCGTGAGGCTGGCCTGCCGCTGGCTGTTGCTGTGGTCCATGTTGCCCATGGCGGCCATGAGGCTGTGCACCACGCGCAGGTGCAGCATCTCCTCGGCCAGGCTCGTGTTGCCTCGCGCCAGGATCCTGGGCGGGGGTGGCGTGGGGTGGGGGTGGGATTCGTGCTGCTGCGGCCCCGTGGGACCCTCTGGCGGCCGGAGCGCTCTTGGGGGCCCGCGGGCAGCGCCGGAGCCTGGCTTGCCGCATCCGCCCACTACCTGCTGCCCGCTTACCTGATGGCGTTGGCGCCGCGGCCTGCTGCAAAAACCACGGCAGGTGGGTGGTGAGCTGCAGAACCGAAGAGTCTGGAAGAGGGAGGAGTGGCCGTGAGACTGGAGGACCCCTCGTCCTCATCTTCCACCCTGCCCCGTCGGGGTCCACCACCCCGTTCTCAGTGGATCCCTACCGCTGACGATCTGGGACTGCTGTTTGCTGGTCTCCTTGAAGGACGGTTTCAGCAGCGCCACGAGGCCCTTCAGCAGCGCCGGGCACACGTCGTAGTTGACCAGGTCCTTGATCAGCTCGATGGCTGGGGAAGGCAGGGGCGCTGGAGAGGCCCGCCGCTCCACTCCCCGCCCTCGCCCTCGCAAGGAAGCAGCACCCCCTCCCCTCCAACTCTTTATCGACCTTTCTTAGCACCTCTTACTGGCCAGCACTGTGCCAGGCGTGGGGGGAGCTGGGCTGCAACCCCTCAGACCTGCCCTTCTGGATCTCGTGGTTAAAGGGGAGAGGGAGGAGGAGGCCAAGGCCCCCTGGGACTCACAGAACCAGCCAGAGCCGGAGGAAGAAGGTTGGAGGCTTAGAGGCTGAAAAGAGCTGGAGGCCCCACAGAGGTAGGGCCGCCAGAGGGCTTTGAGGAATCTAGGTTTCCTGGAGGAGGGAAGGACGGCGGGTCTTCAAAGGGAGACAGGATGGGGAAAGACAAGGGGTGAGGGGGAGACAGAGCAAGTGGGTGGGGATGTGTAGCAGAAAATGAGAAAGGAGGTGAGGTCGACAGCAGTTTAGAGAAACTTTCCTTTCTGACGGACCCTTATTGAGGCCTTGTTTGCCTAGGCTCTGTGCAGAGGGCTCTCCGTTCAGAGTCCCAGTGACGATCCCTGTGACCAAGGAGCTTCATTTTGCAACAGCATGATGACTTATCCCTATTGGACATTTGAGGGAATGAGGCACAGAGAGGTAAAGCACTTGCCATAAGGTACCACAGCTAGGAAGCGGTGGAAGCAAAAGGAGGGAAAGATTCGGTTAGGAAGGAGGAGGGGACTAGAATTTAAAGAGGGCATTTTCTGTGGCTGCTTCGCAGTCATTCATTCCACCTAGCATTGACTCAGCCTTTCGGCCAACCTGCATAGGACACGTCTTGTGCCCGGCGAACAGTTTGGTGACAAGTGCTATGAAAGGGGTCGGTGGGCTGTGGGAGAGCCTGGGAAGATGGCAGAGGACTGAATATTTTTGTAAAGAGAAAAGAACCGCAGACAGGCAGAGCTGGAAGCGGGCAGGTAATGTGGTGTGATAGGACAGCGGGTAAACACAAGTGCTTGCTGCATGGAAGATGGGGCTTAGAAATGAGCTGTCCCCCCAGCTGCAGAGTCAAGTGCCGCTGGCCTCTCCACCTACTTCGAGGGCACAGTTGTTTCCCTGACTAGCTCATCTGCATACCAGAATGCAGTGTAGACTACGTGAGAAATATTAACAGTATTATCTGTTTGAAAAACAAAAAATAATGTTTTGTTTTCCTTTTAAAAAAATTTTTAAAATCTATTTATTTAAGGGTGCGTTGGGTCTTTGTTACTGTGCACAGGCCTTCTCGAGTTGTGGTAAGCAGAGGGGCTACTACTCTTTGTGGCAGTGCACGGGCTTCTCCTTGAGGTGGCTTCTCTTGTTGTGGCGCACCGGCACTAGGCGTGGGGGCTTCTGTAGTTGTGGCCCTCAGGCTCAGTAGTTGTGGCGCATGGGCTTAGTTGCTCGGGATCTTACGAGCGTACGTTGGCAGGTGGATTCTTAACCACTACGCCACCAGGGAAGTCCCACCTTTTATTTTCTTGTCAGGAGCTTTTACCCAGTAAGAACATGTTTAGGGGTCATTCTCTACAATGGAAGACAGGTTTTTGTTGGTAGGTACAAAGGCAGCACAAACGTTGGGGGACCAACGATATATGGGAGGATGGGCATGCATGGTACTCACATACACATTCCTCCCCAGTTTAAGGAAATCTTTTGTGTCTTGGCAAAGACTTTCGTGGAGAGAAACACTTGAGAATTGGTAGTGGAATCTTTTGAGGTTTTACTTAGATAAGGGTAAGTATGTGGGATTTCAAAGACAAATGGCTGATGTGTAGAACTATAAAGAGGTGCGTAGTTAAGAGATAGAAGATGCAGCCAACTTGTTCTTTCAGAAAGCAGTTCCAAGTTTAAGTTGTAGGTTGGGAACTGCGTTCTCCGATTCCCTGCCCCAGCTGTAAGTGAGGCTCTAGAGAAGTTATATAGCAATCTTACTCATGAACACAGATGCAAAAATTCTACACAAAATATTAGCAAATTGAGTCTAGCAGTGTGTAAAAGGAATAATGTGCCATCTAGCAATGCACATATATCATCTTAATAGAAAGAAAGTTTGAGAAAATTGAATCTCAGTGTGGTAAGAGCTATCTACCAAAAACTATAGCAAAGGTCATACCTAATAGATGAAACCTTGGAAACTTTCCGTCTTAGATGAGAAGGCACCCTCCCACACATTCCTCTCCACAAAATCTTTAGTAAAAGGTAAAAGACAAGTGATCTGGGACTTCCCTGGTGGCACAGTGGTTAAGAATCCACCTGCCAATGCAGGGGACACGGGTTCGAGCCCTGGCCTGGGAAGATCCCACGCGTCGCAGAGCAACTAAGCCCGTGCGCCACAACTACTGAGCCTGCGTGCTAGAGCCCGCAAGCCACAACTACTGAGCCCACGTGCCTCAACTACTGAGCCAGCGCTCCACAACAAGAGAAGCCACTGCAACGAGAAGCCCACGCACCACAACGAAGACCCAAAGTCAGCCGAAAAAACAAAAAAGGACAAGTGATGTGAAGAGAGGCCAGAGTACACTTAGCTACATTTGCCACTCTCTCCTTTACTGATTGTAACTCTCCAAGACTGGTGTCTATTCCTGTGCTATGGCCGCTCCTCCAGGAAAATCTTTGAAAGGGATTTTTGGAAAAGATGTACTCTCTTTTTCTAATCTCTGGAAGAGTTTAAGACTAGAATGTTTTCTTGAATGTTTGATCGAATTCTCTGAAGCTTCTGATCTTATGGAAAAAATTAATTACTGATTCCTTTTCTTTAATGGTTAGAGGACACTTTGGGTTTTCTACTTCTCGAGTACGTTTTGGTAAATTATATTTTCTCGCTGTTTTCGTCTAAAGTTTCAAACATATTGCAAGAAGTTTTCATTATGTCATTACAAAATCATTTTAATGAATGTACCATCTATAATGATGTCTCCTTTTATAGTCTTCATATTGATTATATGGGTTTTCTCTTTTTGCATCAGTTCCCTTTGCCCCCAAGTCCCATGGGAGTAACACAGATGAACGCCTGCTTATGCAATGGATTTTATTACAAAGAGGAACCCTGATTTCAGAGAACCTGAATGTTATATAGCAGTCAGTAAGCATGCCTGCCCTTTGCTCTAAAGGGGAAAGTGTCTTTCTTTTCTTTTCTTTTTTTTTTAATTTATGGACATTATTATTTATTTATTTACTATGTATGGCTGCATTGGTTTTTCGTTGTTGCGTGTGGGGTTTCTCTAGTTGCGGCGAGCGGGGGCTACTCTTCGTTGAAGTGCGCGGGCTTCTCATTGGGTGGCTTCTCTTGTTGCAGAGCATGGCCTCTAGGCACGCGGGCATCAGGAGTTGTGGCATTTGGGCTCAGTTGTTGTGGCACACCGGCTGAGTTACTCCTTGGCATGTGGGAACTTACCAGACCAGGGTTCGAACCCGTGTCCCCTGCATTGGCAAGTGGATTCTTTTTTTTTTTTTTTCTTTTTGTGGCACGCGGGCCTCTCACTGTTGTGGCCTCTCCCGTTGCGGAGCACAAGCTCCGGACGCACAGGCTCAACGACCATGGCTCACGGGCCTCGCCGCTCCGCGGCATGTGGAATCTTCCCGGACCGGGGCACGAACACGTGTCCGCTGCATCTGCAGGCGGACTCTCAACCATTGCGGGACCAGGGAAGCCCGGCAGGTGGATTCTTAACCACTGTGCCACCAGGAACATCCCAAACCTATGACTCTTTAACACTATGTGAATTACATCCTGCACTGCCTTGTAGCAAATCACCCCCTGTAGCATTTGCATTTCAGAAAGAAGGTCGCGCAGGCCAAGAGCCCCGAGACACACCGGCCCAGTTACCGGGCTGTGAGGCCAACAGTGACTGTTATGAAATAACGCAGGAAGAAGAAGAATGCAAGACCTTCACTATTTTGATCCTTATCATATATGCCAGACTGCGAGCCCCGCATATAAAATCTTTTCCTATTACCGAAGGAGATGGGGGCACAGTTCTTCAGGCGCTAGCCTGCTGTGTCTTCCTTTCTGCCTGGCAGAAAAATAAAGCCATCTCTCTCTTCCTCCAAAATCTGTCTCCGTATTTCTGTTCGGCATTGGTGCACAGGCAAGCTGATATTTCGGCAACACCATCATCCATCTGCTCTTGCTCTTAAGGCCAGTTGAAGATGGTCCCTTGCAGTTTCCCAAGTTAGGTTACTGATGTGAAATTCTCCTGCCCCTGGCCCTACCTCCTTCCCTTTCCCAGCCACGCAGAAGGCAGTTTGCTGGTTGTCTTCCCCAATTCTTCTCCAAGTAGGTTATGTTTACTCCCCAAATCCGTGAGCCAGAGGTGGGGGTGCCTACACTCCCAAACTCTGAGTGTCCACCTTCCCCTGCTGTTTGTAGTCTCTTGTGCTGTGCCTGCAGTGGCAACTGGGCGGGGGAGGACACTGCCCTTGTCTAGGTTTTTCTAAATGTCTTACTCAAGATCTAACCTCCAGTTTGTGAGTCAACTGTGTCTCTTTTTTGACTTTTAAGCAAGTATTAAGCTTTGGGGTTGTGGGGAGGCCTGTAATGTGAAACAACTTCTTTTCTTCCTTCCCCCCACAGTGTTGTAAATAACTTTTAACGGCCAAACTCCAGATTTGCACTTTTCTTTTCCCTAACTGCTAAAACCATTTTCTTGCCCCTGGTCTTACTGTAACATTTGGAAAAGGAATAAATGTCGTCCCTTAATAAAAACAAAACAAAATAAAACAGACTTTCTGGCTGGGCTCGGCGACTATATTCCTATCTGGTTTCTGCTTCGCCCCCTGGTGGTGGTTCTAGACCGAGCAGGAAAACTAATAAAGGAAGGCATTTGCCGAAGCGCGAGGTTGGTGACTCAGCTTCATTTACATACCCAGAATGCATTGCATTCGGGATCTTGCCTACTTTCAAAAGGCTCTAGCCTTCTATTTCTTTTGACTCCCAGCCCCGCTCGGAATCAGGATATTTTCACAGAAGTGTGTGAAATAATTGCAGAAGTCACTCGTTGTTTGCGGGTAAATAGTTACCGTTGGTGCCTTGGGACTTCCAGTTAGCCGAGGACTGTGTGAGAGGCTATGACGGCATACTCTGGTTTCTCTTCAGAACGCATAAATCTTTCGCCTTTTACTAAAGATTTCCGTGGA
>NW_020838932.1:0-8196 GCF_003676395.1 Aethalodelphis obliquidens
AGCGGCACGGGGACCCTGTCCCAGAGCTACCAGTACGAGGTGTGTCTCAAGGGAGGTACTGGGACGAACGAGTTTAAATTTCTGAAGCCGATTATCCCTAATCTTCCAGTCCAAGACACCGGTAGGCATATAGGAGAAAATGAGAACTTTAGGAATAGCTTTGGATTCAACATTCAATAAAATAATTTACTTTAAACTTATAATATTTTGTCATTCCTGGCAAACTGTGGATCCATTTTGTCAATCTGTAATAGATTTTACGTTGGACGGTAGTTGCATGCATTATCATTCCTCATGTTCTCCTCACAGTTGCTTTAAAAATCTTTATTTGTGGCTATAATGACATGGAAAAATAATCTGTGTTCTGCTTTTTCATATATTTGGTCAAAATGTCATATTAATGGAGTTATTGCTAATTTTTTGTTCTGATAATGGCATAGTTATGCAAGACGATGTTATTATTTGGAGGTGCAAACTCAAGTATTAAGAGCAAATACCACAATGTATGTAATTTACTTCTAGACATTTCATCAAAGCATAGATACAGCAAAAATTAAAAATGCTGTTGTAGAGAACGGACTTGAGGATATGGGGAGGGGAAGGGTGAGCTGTGACAAAGCGAGAGAGAGGCATGGACATATATACACTACCAAACATAAGGTAGATAGCTAGTGAGAAGCAGCCGCATAGCACAGGGAGATCAGCTCCGCGCTTTGTGACCGCCTGGAGGGGTGGGATGGGGAGGGTGGGAGGGAGGGAGACGCAAGAGGGAAGAGATATGGGAACATATGTATATGTATAACTGATTCACTTTGTTATAAAGCAGAAACTAACACACCATTGTAAAGCAATTATACCCCAATAAAGATGTTAAAAAAAAAAAGTGCTGTTGAAGCTGGGTGGAAAGTATATTGGATTTTACGGCACTATTCCCTTTGAAAATTTTCATCACAAAGGGTAAAAGTGCCACCTCTCCAGTATTCAGTAGTAGGGTATCTTATTTGTTTTTTGTTATATAGTGTTTTTCAGGAATTCACTTTATGACAAGATAAAAGTGACCACACTGAAAATTATTGATTTCTTAAGTAATTTTCCTTTTTTTTTTTTTTTTACTGTTGTCGTTGATGCTGTTTTGGGAAGAGTCTTATAATGTTCCGGGATTTTATGTTGCTATTTTGTTTTCTTTCAATATACCACATTTGCTGGTTTAAATTTGTATTATTTTATGTTGTTCATTACGTAACTCATACGTTCATGGTATCATCTTGAGTAAATACTCCTCCATCAGAAGAGTACAGATAAAAACTTCTTAAGAAATTAAAATGAAAATTCAAACTGGTAGAGAAATAAATTAGGTTCACTTTTCTATTGATTTTAAAAAGTAAACATAAAAACATCCTTAATACTTTGTGGCCTCTCTCAGATGTTCATAAAGAAGGAATGGGTCTATATTAATGGTTTATAGATGTCTCATGGTGTTCCAAATTATAATGTCTCCAATCTATAAGTGTACAGTTCAGTGGACACTTTGGTAACTAGAATGTAGTGTGGATATAGAGCTACTGTGCATATACATTTCTGTGATTTCTCTCATAAAATTAAATATTATAGACTAGATGATGTAAAATGCAATTTTGCTTGACATTGTGAAATGGGTAAAACAAATTCCAGTTTTTTAGGAATTTTTTTCTTTGCTTCATGCAGTTTTTACTGGTCTTATTTTGTGTTGCAACAGATATTTACTAGTTGTGAGAATTTTATTAAATAGACATTTAAGCAGTACAATCCTGAAAAAGAATGTTTGGGCCCTCTTTATCTCTCAGAGTCATTAGAAGCAAAGCTTATGCTTCTTATGCATAAGAGTAAGAGTAGATAACAAAATATCCTATTTGAATGATACAGAAACAAACTTGTACACTACCAGATAGAATGGAATTCAAGGTCAGATATTTTATATAAGAAAATTTGGTGATGATTGAAGAGGTGTCAAAATCACTTGGGGTGGGGGGGAAGAGACTGATTACTTAGCAATGTTATTGGGAAAACTGGCTCACTATATAAAGAAACAAAATCCTTATCTCATGTGATATAAAAATAAACTTCATGTGGATCTAAGAGGTGAATTTGAAATATTTAATTGGAAAAAATGTAACAAGTCTAAGTAAAAATGTCTTTATGACCTTATTATTGATTTCGATTTCTTAAACAAGGTTTTAAAAGTGCCAACAATAAGGATAAGAATTGACAAATATTACTACCTCAAAACTAGAGGATAGC
This sequence comes from Aethalodelphis obliquidens, assembly GCF_003676395.1. Taxonomy (NCBI): domain Eukaryota; kingdom Metazoa; phylum Chordata; class Mammalia; order Artiodactyla; family Delphinidae; genus Aethalodelphis; species Aethalodelphis obliquidens. Next base: position 2,278 of record NW_020838932.1, read on the forward strand.
CCAGACAAGCTAGCAGATGACAGACAGGGAGAAGCTACTTGCAGCATTTTCACTGAGAAGGATTAATATTTAGATTATTCAGATAAGTCTTACAGATAGCAAAAGTCAGAAAGTCGGGAGAGCCAATAGAATATTTTTAAAAGAACAAAAGGGAAAGGAAATTCAAAAGAGGGGAAAACAGAAAGTCTGAGAAGAATGTGAAGTGATACTCAACCTCATTAGTTGCTGATACACATGATAAAACAGCAGTTTATACCCATAGCATTAGTAAAGATGACAAATTTCCATCAAGTGGAACCATAGGAAATTGCATATACACCCCATTTTGAAGGAGTTTCAATAGTATTTAATGAAATTTAGTATGTACATACTTTATGATCCAGCAATTCTACTTTGGGGCATATAAGCCAGAAAATTCTTACACAGCTTTACAAAATGAAGTGCATGATAATGTTCATCTTGGGAAAGCAAAGAATAGGAGTCTATCTACATATCCATCAGTAAAGCAATTGATAAATAAAATGTGGAACATGTTTGTGAAGGATTATTATGCAGTGATCAAAAGGAGTGAACTAGGTGTACAGACAACCACATGAATAAATTCCAAATGTTTCAAAAGGAAGAAAGAGCCTGAGATTTATTGTACATACCATATATATCCATATAATACATAATATCTTAAACTTATAGAAATATACAAATATATAAACATTGGAAGAAGAGAAGAAAGAACAAATGTAGGAAAGAAGATGTGTGTTTCTACATAGGAGTGCAGACAGAAGTGTGAGCTATACCAATGTCAATGATAAGACATTGTTTAAATTGATTGCAGCATTATAGAGTTGATTTAGTATTGATCAGATGAAGTTGGTTTAAAAAAACACATTATTTCTCTATTCTCTCAATAAGATCAATTTCCCATACTCCATGAAAGCTAAAAATTTGCTTGTCATTTTAAGACATAACAATATCCTTGAGAATTTACCTTTTTAATAAGGGTGGTATACATTATGTACACCAACACTTCCACTGAAAAAAATAGCTAATAAAACACTAATATATGTCAGGTCACAGTTAATGTTTAAAGGTAACTCAGAAAGAGAAAATCAGCCCCAAATCCACTTTTTTCCTTGGGAACAATTGGAATTCTGGGATATGTGAACCTCTATTTTGATGGTGTATATGGGGGAGGAAATCAAAGCCTGACAAACTGAGAAGCTGATAGAAAACCCTCACTTTAATAAATACGGAATCCTCAGAATGACACCTTTATGGTAGTATTAAACTGGAAATGGATGAGCCCTTGTATGCAATTTCAGCCTTGAACTTGAGTTTTAGCGTTGAACTTGATTTAAGGTGGTCATTGACAAATAGCGCTCCCAGATCCTGATAGAACCAAATGCAGACCTTCTATGAAAGAAGGTTTATTCATCTTAATCCTAGAATTATTCATATAAATAATTTTTATGTTCTTAACTTGAACATAAATATAACTGCACGCACAAGGAAACATGACACCATGAGTGAGAGCCAGCAGAAAACATAAAACACTTGCAAACACACATAAACTTGCAAACACTTCAAATATTTTGATTATCAGAAACAGTCTATGAGAAGCTAACAACTTTAACTGAAATAAAAGTTACACCTGAAAATGTACAGGGAACAAGAAACAATAAAATGTGAAAGATTAGGAAAGAACCAAATAGAGCTCCTAGAACTGAAAAATATGATAATCAAAATTTTAAACTGAATAAAAGGTTTAATAGAAAACTAGATGCAGTGAAATAAAGAATTTGTGGAGTGAAAGATAGGTCAGACTATAACTTATCCCACATATAGCTCAGAGGGTTAATAAGGTGGAAAATATGGAGGATGTGGTTAGAAATGCAGAACAGAGTAAAAAAGTTTAACATATATTTAACCAGAATTGCAGGAGAGATGAGAAAGAATAATGGCTGGGAATTGTCCAGAATTGATGAAAACCTTAATGCACAGATTCAATAGACCCAAGTAAACCTAACAGGATAAATGAAAGATAACCATACCTGGAAACACCATTGTGAAATTTCAGAAAGACAAGACAAATTTCAAAAGACTTTTCTTTTTAAAGAAAAGTCATAGGAAAAAGACACTTAATCTTTAAACACATGACAGACTGAAAGCTATGTTCCATGTTGACAATTTCTCAACAGTATTAATGGAAACTAAAAGAAAGATACCTTCCAAGTGCTGAAAGAAATCAGTAAACCTTCCTGCCTAAATAGTCTCTGCATATGAGTCATCAAATGAGAGAATCAAATCAACTGGATGTCAGTTGGTTTTAAATTAATTAAGGTCATGGGAAAGAAGTGGTATAAAGCTATTTTTCAAATATAACTTTATAGTTTTACTCTGTCCCTCCCTTGCCACAGTTCTGAGTCCAGGAGTTTGACCTACTCTATTTCTAGCCTTCTTCATCCCTAGTGACATCTAATTTTACCTTAGTCTAGTAGATCTATATGACCATGGCCAATTTCTAAAGATGGTAGTCTTTTAGAGCTGCACCTCTGAAATCACAAATTCAAATGTACTTCTCTCAATCTACAACTTACATTCTTTCTCAAAGGGCTTCAATCACCACTCATACCAATAAATCCCACATTTGTCTCTGCAGCCCAAACCTCTTTCCTCAACTTAATTTATATAATGTAAGATCATTTATGTTAACAGTTTATATGGATACTCTATGGACACCTCAATCTCAACATGTTTTAAATTAAAACTTTCTATTCCTCAAAACTAAACGTCTTCTCCAGCTCTAAACATGTTCCTCTTTTCTCCTCTTCCTGTGTTTACTCTACCAGTTAATAGCGCTAACACTCTCCCAGTTCCCTAAGCCTGAAAAAAAGTACATTGACTTTTACTCCTTCCTATTCTACTCTGTGTCTAATCACCATATCCTGTATATTTTATCTTTATCATTCTAATACAACTCTATAACTGCATTTCTAGGTGACAGCAATATTATCTCTTACCTGTATTAATGGAACAACTTCTAATCCATCCCTTGCCTCTAGTCTCAACTCCTCTGTGATTTATCTTCAACTCTGAAACAGGATGATCTTCTTGAAAGATAAGAACACGGTCATGTCACTTTTCTATTTAAAACACTTTAATAATCTTGCATTTCTATTAATGTAGATTCCAAATGACTTGGCATGGCTTACAAAATACTTGTTGATCTTTCCAATCTCAGCTCTCACCATTTCTCTCCTCTTACTCTATGGCTCAGCCATACTGATCCTATTTCAGTTCTTCCAAAATACTTCTTTCATTTTTGGATTTGCACAATCATGTTTTTAGTTTGCTGGAAATTTTACCCCACACCCAATTTTTGTTTGGATTACTCAAACTCGTTTTTCATGTATCAAATTAGAATTAACTTTTTCCGGAAAAGTCTTTCCTCTACTTCAAATCCTGGTTAGATGACCCTTGTCTATGCTCTTATATTAGCATGAACTTTTGCTATCATGGCATTCATTATGCTCTATTTTAAATGTGTGACCACTTTTCTGCCTCCATCTTTCAGGACAGAAACTATGTCTGTCTGTTTACCACTCTATCCCTAACACAAAGTGTATGCTCAATAAATATTTGCTGAAAAAATTAATGAATGGATGATAATATACTTAGAATTATGTCTCTGGAAGTCCTGGGTCTACAAAACAGAATTCAGTTCCACAACTAAACTGGGTTCTAGTTTGTTCAACTTTTTAAAAATGTCGACAGAAACTGGACATGTCTTACATTATTCACTACTGTTGAGCACTTACTTTCGACTACACTTATGGAGTATCCCTAAATAAACAGTACCATTTACTCAGCCTGAAATGTCCAGCCTCCCCAAAACAATTATTTGTACATACCAGTTCAGTTTTAAATACATGACATTATCTTTATTGTCTTTTCAAAGCATATTTGCTGATATCTAAAGAAGACTAAGATCTTTGGTTCCCATTTCCAATTTTCCTGGGAACCTCTTGCTCACTAAGTCAATTACATAAAAAGGTCCTCTTAACTATTTTTAGTTGTTTTAGTTGTTTAGTTGTGTTGTCTTCACAGAGATTGCATATCTTATTTGAGGTTGGGACTATATCTTAAATATGCTTTTTATAGCCACCACAGCTCTAGAGATTGTGGTTTATTGTGTTAAAGACTGAATAGTAACAGCATCACAAGAACAAAACTGAGAAAAGAAAATAGGAATATAGGAGAAAGTATAATTCAGAGTCATCAACAAACACGCAAGATAAATTAATATTTTGTCTCAAACTTATTTGGCTTTGTTTAAAACCTGAGACTCCGCAGAGTCGCGTGGTGGCGCTGCAGGATAAGATGGGGAAATTTTTGTACCATCAGATGCTCTGGTTACCGTGAACCACTGGAACTGAGAGCTCCAGAGAAGCAGTGGTGATAAAAAAGAGGCTTTCAAGAGAAAGCTAGGGAGCCAACAACGCCCTCGTCACCGAATTGCAAGTCTATAGATTCTCAATGGTCCAGGCTAATAGCTGAGAGGAGCAGTTTGAGACTGAATTGAAATATTTCCGCGGAAAGACGTTCGGCTAGGGAGCCAGGGAGCCAGGGAGCCATGGAGCCGGGAGAAAGAAGCCCTCAGCAGATAAGGCAAGCGCTGCTTTTCTTTGTTTTCCTGGGAGGGTCTTTGGTGTGTTCAGGGACCTGGCGCTATTCTGTGGCAGAGGAAATGGAGATCGGCTCTTTTATAGGCAACGTGGTGAAAGACATAGGTTTGGGCGTGGAAGACCTGGCTGCGCGGGGGGCCAGAGTCATCTTTGATGACTATAAACCATACTTGCAATTGGATCGGCAGACTGGCAACTTGATCTTAAATGAGAAACTGGACCGGGAGGCGCTTTGCGATCTCACCGAGCCATGCATATTAAATTTCCAGATATTATTAGAAAATCCTTTGCAATTTTTTCGAGCTGAGCTTAGGGTCAAAGACATAAATGATCACACTCCCACGTTTCTAGACAAACATATACTTCTGAAAATCTCAGAAAGTACTACTCCAGGAACCTCATTCCAAATGGATAGCGCTCAGGACTTGGATGTAGGAAAGAATGCTGTTCAAAACTACACATTAAGCCCCAATCCTCATTTCCACCTTAAACTGCAAGACAGTGAGGAGGGTAGAAAATACGCAGAGCTGTTGCTGGACCAACCTCTGGATCGAGAAAAGGAGCCTGAACTTAGATTAACACTAACAGCCCTGGATGGTGGGTCTCCGCCCAGGTCTGCAACTGCACTGGTGCGTGTGTTGGTCTCAGATATCAATGACAATGCCCCAGAGTTTGAGAGGTCTGTCTATGAGGTTTTGGTACCAGAAAACAGCCCTCTGGACTCCTTGGTCGTCAAGGTGTCTGCTACAGATTCAGATGCAGGACTAAATGGAGAACTATCTTATTCATTTTCCCACGCCTCCAGAGACATACGGAAAACATTTGAAATCCATCCCATTTCTGGCGAAGTCCGTTTAAAAGCACTTCTGGATTTCGAGTTAATTAAGTCTTATACAATAAATATTCAGGCCATTGACGGTGGGGGCCTTTCAGGAAAATCAGCAATTTTAGTTAGTGTTGTAGATGTGAATGACAACCCACCAGAAATAGTCATAACATCTCTTACCAGCCCCATACCGGAAAATTCGTCACCTGACATGGTAGTCGCTGTTTTTAGCCTACGAGACCAAGACTCTGGGGACAACGGGAGGATGGTTTGCTCAATTCAGGACAATCTCCCCTTTCTCTTGAAGCCTACCTTCAAAAATTTCTACACCCTGGTAACAGAGAGCGCTCTGGACAGAGAGAAAAGAGCCGAGTACAACATCACCATCACCGTCACTGACATGGGAACCCC
>NW_020838933.1:0-6314 GCF_003676395.1 Aethalodelphis obliquidens
TGTGTGCAGAGCGGCACAAACACAGCAGTGAAAATGAGCTAAACCCCGTTATAGAAATAAATTTTAAAACCAAAACGCAGAAACAATGAAAGAGAGAAAAATTCTTACAAAATTCGCTCAGGGGCTGTGATGCAACCTGGATTGACCACATATAAACCCACAGCTGGATAAGACATAAGGCTGGACACTTGGGGCTGAGAGGATTGGTGAGCTTTGGTGAGCAACTGCCGAAAATTTAATGCAATACTTCATGCTACTCATTCCAAGGGTCCCAACACTCCAGGTTGAAGGGAATCTTCCTACAGCTTAACCATGCTTGGGAAACCCAGCGACTGGTATACCATATGATCGGGAAAGGTTTCTAAAACGCACCTCATTTTTCCTCTCCTGGGACTCCGGATCGAATTTCCAGCCGCTTTACTGAAAACACCCCCTCAAGGAGAGTCAATGCCTTTAAATTCTGGTATCGCACAGTCTGCAGTTAGTGCGGAGGATGAATGGGAATAGGGGGAACCAGTGAGAAAATAGCTGTAGCGGTTTCAATGGCCACATGTCACTCTAATTTCACATCAGTAAGAAGAATTAACCAAAGGCACAGCAAGGTGCCCCAGAAGAAGAATAGGGCCTGAAGGAATCCTGTGGTTATCAGGCAAGATCACGAAAATAAGAGCTGAAAATTGGAGCTAAGAGCCAATGCAATTCAAAAACCTGCAGAGTTATAAAGGCCAACTATTTTCAAAAAATATATTGAGGTAAGGCTATGAAGAGGCAAAGAAAGCAAGGCAGAATTGCAGGAAACCGATTTCAGGAGGTAGACTGGAATTGAACGGAAAACATATGAAGAAAGTCAGAACCTCGACAATGATGCACTTGGACAAAAAGGGCGTATGGGTCTTTTCCTGAATATATTCAGGAGAAAACACGTACACAATTTTTGGCCAACCAAGCAAGCTTGCAAAGGAAATCTGCACTACAATGAAGTCTCACTTCCCCCCGGTCAAAAGGGCCATCTGGGGCTTCCCTGGTGGCGCAGTGGTTGAGAGTCCGCCTGCTGATGCAGGGGACACGGGTTCGTGCCCCGATCTGGGAAGATCCCACATGCCGCGGAGCGGCTGGGCCCGTGAGCCATGGCCGCTGAGCCTGCGTGTCCGGAGCCTGTGCTCCACAATGGGAGAGGCAACAAGAGTGACCCCCCCGACCACGGCAAAAAACCCCCCGGTAAAAAGGGCCATCTGAAAAAAGTGTAAAACCCAGAAAGGCAGGACAGGCCATGGAAAACTGGGAGCCTTGTTATGCCGATGGGCGGGATGAAAATTGCCAACAGCCACTCGGGAGAAGTGTATGGTGTTTCCTGAAACATCTAAAAAACAAAGCAACAGAGCCTAGGGCACTTCCACGTATGGTCCTATAGCTTAGGGAAATTAAAATCAAAAAGACACAGCCACCCCAAAGTTTGGGACGGCTCTGTTTACAAGAACCTCGTTTACGGTACAAGTTCAATATCACAGAAAGTGAAAAATGGATAAAGAAGTTGTGGTACTTACATACAATGCAATATCACTCAGCAATGAAATCTATGTTATCAGGCCCGTAGCAGCATAATGAGTGGATTCAGGTATGATGATTCTAACTGAAATAAGTCACACAGAAAAAGAAACATCATAAAATATAACTAATACACGGAATTTAAACTTGGCTACACAGGAACTGAATTACAAAACAGAACAGGGTCTCAAATTTAGAAAACCAACTTATGCTTGCTTAAGGGGAAAGGTGAGTTGGGGTGCTGCATAAAACCAGAGATTGAAATGAGCACAGATAAAGTTCCTTAAGCCGAATATGGAATAGACAAGAGCTACTCCTTGCTCAACGAAATGGACTCAACACCCCATATTAAACGCCTAAGAATGTACCTGACTAGAAAGTATCTTAAAACCTATGGATTGCTATGTCTCCGAAAGAGAATCAAGCGTGTGTACAGGGGCATAAACGCAGCAGTGATAGGATTGGAGAGGTTTGGTGAGCAAATGAAGACCCTTTGAAGACATATTGCATGGTACCCATTCCACGGGTCTCAACTCTCCAGGTTTAAGGGATTCTTCCTTCAGCTAAAACATGCATGTGGAACCCAGAGTATGATCCACCCTAAACCTTCCCCGAAGCCTTACCCTAAACCATTCCCTACTCCTAACCCGTACGCTAACACTAACCCATGCCCTCACACGTACGCTCACCCTAAACCGTTGTCTTACCCGCACCTGGACCCTAAACCGTCCCCATCCCCCAACCCTAACCCTAGCCCGAACCCTAAACCTAACACTTCCCTGAAGCCTTCCCCTCACCCGTCCCTTAAACCTAAGCCGTATGCTAACACTAACCTGTCCCCTCACACGTACGCTCCCCCTAAACCGTTGTTGTATCCTCAACTGGACCCTAAACCTTCCCCGTCCCCTAAAACTAACCCTAGCCCGAAACCTAACCCTAACACTTCCCCGAAGCCTTCCCCTCACCCGTCCCCTAATCCTAACCCGTACGCTAACACTAACCCGTTCCCTCACACGTACGCTCCCCCTAAACCATTCTCGTAACCTCACCTGGACCCTAAACCATCCCCGTCCCCAACCCTAACCCTAGCCCGAACCCTAACACTAACACTTTCATGAAGCGCGACCCTCACCCGTCCCCTAATCCTCACCCATACTCCAACACTAACCTGTGCTCTAACAAGTACACTCACCCTAAACCGTTGTCTTACCCTCACCTGGACCCTAAACCGTCCTCGTCCCCTAACACTAACCCTAGCCCGAACACTAACCCTAACACTTCCCAAAAGCCTTCCCCTCACCCGTCCCCTAATCCTAAACCGTACGCTAAAACTAACCCGTGCCCTCACACGTACGATCCTCCTAAACCTTTGTGGTACCCTCAACTGGAACCTAAAACGTCCCCGTCCCAACCCTAACCCTAGCCCGAACCCTTTCCCTAACCCTTCCCCGAAGCCTTCCCCTCACCCGTTCATTAATCCTAACCCGTACGCTAACACTAACCCGTGCCCTCTCACGTACGCTCAGCCTAAACCATTGTCGTACCCTCACCTGGACCCTAAACCGTCCCCGTAGCCTAACCCTAACCCTAGCCTGAGCCATAACCCTAACCCTTCCCCGAAACCTTCCCCTCACCCGTCCCCTAATTCTAACCCGTACGCAAGCACTAACCAACGCCCTCACACGTATGCTCCCCATAAACCGATGTCGTACCCTCACCTGGACCAGAAACCGTCCCCGGCCCCTAACCCTAACCCTAGCCCGATACCAAAACCTAACCCTTCCCCGAAGCTTGACCCACAGCCGTCCCCTAATCCTAACCCGTACGCTAACACTAACCCGCGCCCAAACACGCATGCTCACCCTAAAGCGTTGTCGTACACTCACCTTGACCCTAAACCATCCCCGTCCCCTAACCCTAACCCTAACCCTAGCCCGAACATTAACCCTAAATCTTCCCCGAAGCCTGACTCTCACCCGTCCCCTAATCCTAACCCGTACGCTAACACTAGCACGTGCCCTCACACGCACGCTCCCCCTAAAGCGTTGTCGTACCCTCACCCGGACCCTAAACCGTCCTCATCCTCAAACCCTAACGCTAACCCCAACCCTAACCCTAACACTTCCATGAAGCCTGACCCTCACACGTCCCCTAATCCTAACACGTACGCTAACACTAACCCGCGCCCTCACACGCACGCTCCACCCAAAGTGTTGTCGTACTCACACCTGGACCCTAAACCGTCCCCGTCCCCTGACACTAATCCTAGCACGAACCCTAACACTAACCCTTCCCTGAAGCCTGAACCTCAAACGTACCCTAATCCTAACCAGTACGCTAACACTAACCAGCGCCCTCACACACACGCTCACCCAAAAGCGTTGTCGTATCCTCACCTGAACCCTAAACCGTACTCATCCCCTAACCCTAACCCTAGTCAAAACCCTAACCATAACCCTTCCCTGAAGCCTGAAACTCACCCGTCCCCTAATCCTAACCCGGACGCTAACACTAACCCGCGCCCTCACAAGCATGCTCACCCTAAAGCGTTTTCGTACCCTCACCTGGTCCCTAAACCGTCCCCATCCCCTAACACTAACCCTAGCCCGAACCCTAATCCTAACACATGCCGGAAGCCTGACCCTCACCCGTGCCCTAATACTAACACGTACGCTAACTCTAACCTGCGCCCTCACACGCACGCTCCCCCTAAAGCGTTGTCGTACACTCACCTGGACCCTAAACCGTCCCCGTGCCCTAAACCTAACCCTAGCCTGAACCCTAACACTAACCCTTCCCCGAAGCCTGACCCTCACCCGTCCCATACTCCGAACCCGTACGCTAACAGTATCCCGCGCCCTCACACGCACGCTCCCCCTAAAGCATTGTCGTACCCTCACCTGGACCCTAAACCGACCCGGCCATTAACCCTAACCCTAGCCCGAACCCTACCCTAACCCTTCCCCGAAGCCTGACCCTCACCCTTCCCCTAATCCTAACCCATATGCTAACACTAACCCGTGCCCTCACACGCACGCTACCCCTAAAGCGTTCTCGTACCCTCACCTTGAACCTAAACCGTCCCAGTCCCTTAAACCTAACCCTAGCCCGAAACCTAACCCTAACTCTTCCCCGAAGCCAGACCCTCACACGTCCCCTAATCCTAAACCATACGCTAACACTAACCCACGCCCTCACACGCACGCTCAAACTAAAGCGTTGTCGTACCCTCAACTGGACCCTAAACGGTCCCCGTCCCCTAAACCTAACCCTAGCCCGAACCCTATCCCTAACCCTTCCCCGAACTGTGACCCTCACCCGTCCCCTAATCCTAACCCGTACGCTAACACTAACCCGCGCCCTCACACGCACTCTCTCCCTAAAGCGTTGTCGTACCCTCACCTGGACCCTAAACCGTCCAATCCCCTAACACTAACCATAGACCGAGCCGTATCACTAACCCTTCCCGAAGCCTGACCCACACCCTTCCACTACTCCTAACACATATGCTAACACTAACCCACGCCCTCACATGCACGCTCCCGCTAAAGCCTTTTCGTACCATCACCTGGACCCTAAACCGTCCCCGTCACCTAACCCTAAACCTAGCCCGAACCCTAACCCTAAACCTTCCCCGAAGCCTGACCCTCACATGTCTCCTAATCCTAACCCGTATCTAACACTAACCTGCGCCCTCACACGCACGCTCTCCATAAAGCGTTGTCGTACCCTCTCCTGGACCCTAAAGCGTCCCTGTCCCCTAACCCTAACCCTAGCCCGAACCCTAACACTTCCCCGAAGCCTGACCCTCACCTATCCCATAATCCTAACACGTACGCTAACACTAACCCGTGCCCTCATACGCACGCTCCCCCTAAAACGTTGACGTACCCTCACCTGGAACCTAAACCGTCCCCATCCCCTAACCCTAACCCTAGACCGAACCCTAACACTTACCCTTCCCCGAAGCCTGACCCTCACCCGTCCCCTAATCCTAACCCGTACGCTAACACTATCCTGTGCCCTCACACGCACGCTCCACCTAAAGCGTTGACGTACCCTCAACTGGAGCCTAAACCGTCCCCGTCCCCTAACCCTAACCTTGGACCGAACCCTAACCCTAGCCCTTCCCAGAAGCCTGACCCTCGCACGTCCCCTAAACCTAACCCGTACACTAACACTAACCCGCACCCTCACACGCACGCTCACCCTAAAGCGTTGTCATACCCTCACCTGGACCCTAAACCGTCCCCATCCCCTAAACCTAACCCTAGCCCGAACCTTAACCCTAACAATTCCCCAAAGCCTGACCCTCACCCGTCACCTACTCCTAACCCATACGCTAACACTAACCCGTGCCCTCACACGCACGCTCCCGCTAAAGCATTGTCGGACCCTCACATGGACCCTAAACCATCTCCGTACCCTAACCCTAACCCTAGCCCGAACCGTAAACCTAAAACTTCCCCGAAGCCTGACCCTCACCCGTCCCCTAATCCTAACCCATACGCTAACACTAACCCGCACACAAACACGCACCCTCGCCCTAAAGCGTTGTCGTACCCTCACCTGGACCCTAAACCGTCCCCGTCCCCTAACCCTAACCCTAGCCCGAACCCTAACCCTAAATCTTCCCCGAAGCCTGACCCTCACCCGTCCCCTAATCCTAACCCATACGCTAACACTAACCCGCCCCTTCACATGCACGCTCACCCTAAAGCATTGTCGTACCCTCATCTGGACCCTAAACCGTCCCCGTCCCCTAACCC
>NW_020838933.1:6414-8047 GCF_003676395.1 Aethalodelphis obliquidens
CTAACCCTAACACTTCCCCGAAGCCTGACCCTCACCCGTCCCCTAATCCTAACCCATACGCTAACACTAACCCGCCCCTTCACATGCACGCTCACCCTAAAGCATTGTCGTACCCTCATCTGGACCCTAAACCGTCCCCGTCCCCTAACCCTAACACTGGCCCGAACCCTAACCCTAAATATTCCCCGAAGTCTGACCCTCACCTGTCCCCTAATCCTAACCCGTACGCTAACACTAACTCGACCCCTCACACGCAGGCTCCCCCTAAAGCGTTGTCGTACACTCACCTGGACCCTAAACCGTCCACATCCCCTAACACTAACCCTAGACCGAACACTATCCCTAACCCTTCCCCGAAGCCTGACCCTCACCCGTCCCCTAATCCTAACCCGTACGCTAACACTAACCAGCGCCCAAATATGCACCCTCCCCCTAAAGCGTTGTCGTACACTCAACTGGACCCTAAACGGTCCCCATCCCGTAACCCTAACCCTAGCCCGAACCCTAACCCTAAACCTTCCACAAAGCCTGACCCTCACCCGTCCCCTAATCCTAAGCCGTACGCTAACCCTAACCCGCGCCCTCACACGCACGCTCCCCCTAAGGCTTTGTAGTACCCTCACCTGGACCCTAAACCGTCCCCTAACCCTAACCCTAGCCCGAACCCTACCCTAACCCTTCCCCGAAGCCTGACCCTCACCCGTCCCCTAATCCTAACCCGTACGCTAACACTAACCCACGCCCTCACACGCACGCTCTCCCTAAAGCGCTGTCGTAACCTCACATGGACCCTAAACCGTCCCCATCCCCTAATCCTAACCCTAACCCGTACCTTAACCCTAACCCTACCACGAAGCCTGACCCTCACCTGTCCCCTACTTCTAACCAATACGCTAACTCTAACCCGCACCCTCACACGCACGCTCCCAAAAAGCGTTGTCGTACCCTCACCTGGACCCTAAACCGTCCACATACCCTAACACTAACCCTAGACCGAACCCTATCACTAACCCTTCCCCGAAGCCTGACCCTCACCCGTCCCCTAATCCTAACCCGTACGCTAACACTAACCAGCGCCCAAACAAGCACCCTCCCCCTAAAGTGTTGTCGTACACTCACCTGGACCCTAAACCGTCCCCATCCCGTAACCCTAACACTAGCCCGAACCCTAAACCTAACCCTTTCCCGAAGCCTGACCCTCACCCGTCACCTAATCCTAACCCGTACGCTAACACTAACACGGGCCCTCACACGACGCTCCCCCTAAAGCGTTGTCGTACCCTCACCTGGACCCAAGACCTTCCCCATTCCCTAACCCTAACCGTAGCCCGAACCCTAACCATAACCCTTCCCCGAAGCCTGACCCTCACCCGTCCCCTAATCCTAACCCGTACGCTAACAATAACGCGCCCTCACAGGCACGCTCACCCTCAATCGTTGTCGTACCCTCACGTGGACCCTAAACCGTCCCCATCCCCTAACCCTAACCCTAGCCCGAACCCTAACCCTAAACCTTCCCGAAGCCTGACCTTCACCCGTCCCCTAATCCTAACACGTACGCTAACACTAACCCGCGCCCTCACACGCACGCTCCCCCTAAAACGTTGTCGTACCCTAACTTGGACCCTAAACC
>NW_020838934.1:0-8192 GCF_003676395.1 Aethalodelphis obliquidens
TAGATTGCTTTGGGTAGTAGAGTCATTTTCACAATGTTGATTCTTCCAATCCAAGAACATGGTATATCTCTCCATCTATTTATATCATCTTTAATTTCTTTCATTAGTGTCTTATAATTTTCTGCATACAGGTCTTTTGTCTCCTTAGGTAGGTTTATTCCTAGATATTTTATTCTTTTTGTTGCAATGGTAAATGGGAGTGTTTTCTTGATTTCACTTTCAGATTTTTCATCATTAGTATATAGGAATGCCAGAGATTTCTGTGCATTAATTTTGTATCCTGCCACTTTACCAAATTGATTGATTAGCTCTAGTAGTTTTCTGGTAGCATCTTTAGGGTTCTCTATGTATAGGATCATGTCATCTGCAAACAGTGACAGTTTTACTTCTTCTTTTCCAATTTGGATTCCTTTTATTTCCTTTTCTTCTCTGATTGCTGTGGCTAAAACTTCCAAAACAATGTTGAATAATAGTGGTGAGAGTGGGCAACCTTGTCTTGTTCCTGATCTTAGTGGAAATGCTTTCAGTTTTTCACCATTGAGGATGATGTTTGCTGTGGGCTTGTCATATATAGCCTTTATTATGTTGAGGAAAGTTCCCTCTATGCCTACTTTCTGCAGGGTTTTTATCATAAATGGGTGTTGAATTTTGTCAAAAGCTTTCTCTGCATCTATTGAGATGATCATATGGTTTTTCGCCTTCAATTTGTTAATATGGTTTATCACATTGATAGATTTGCGTATATTGAAGAATCCTTGCATTCCTGGAATAAACCCCACTTGATCATGGTGTATGATCCTTTTAATGTGCTGTTGGATTCTGTTTGCTAGTATTTTGTTGAGGATTTTTGCATCTATGTTCATCAGTGATATTGGCCTGTAGTTTTCTTTCTTTGTGACATCCTTGTCTGGTTTTGGTATCAAGGTGATGGTGGCCTCGTAGAAGGAGTTAGGGAGTGGTCCTCCCTCTGCTATATTTTGGAAGAGTTTGAGAAGAATAGGTGTTAGCTCTTCTCTAAATGTTTGATAGAATTCGCCTGTGAAGCCATCTGGTCCTGGGCTTTTCTTTGTTGGAAGATTTTTAATCACAGTTTCAATTTCAGTGCTTGTGATTGGTCTGTTCATATTTTCTATTGCTTCCTGATTCAGTCTTGGCAGGTTGTGCATTTCTAAGAATTTGTCCATTTCTTCCAGATTGTCCATTTTATTGGCATAGAGGTGCTTGTAGTAATCTCTCATGATCTCTTTTATCTCTGCAGTGTCAGTTGTTACCTCTCCTTTTTCATTTCTAATTCTATTGATTTGAGTCTTCTCCCTTTTTTTCTTGATGAGTCTGGCTAGTGGTTTATCTATTTTGTTTATCTTCTCAAAGAACCAGCTTTTAGTTTTATTGATCTTTGCTATTGTTTCCTTCATTTCTTTTTCATTTATTTCTGATCTGATTTTTATGATTTCTTTCCTTCTGCTAGCTTTGGGGTTTTTTTGTTCTTCTTTCTCTAATTGCTTGAGGTGCAAGGTTAGGTTGTTTATTCGAGATGTTTCCTGCTTCTTAAGGTGGGCTTGTATTGCTATAAACTTCCCCCTTAGAACTGCTTTTGCTGCATCCCATAGGTTTTGGGTCGTTGTGTCTCCATTGTCATTTGTTTCTAGGTATTTTTTGATTTCCTCTTTGATATCTTCAGTGATCTCTTCATTATTAAGTAGTGTATTGTTTAGCCTCCATGTGTTTGTATTTTTTACAGATCTTTTCCTGTAATTGATATCTAGTCTCATGGCGTTGTGGTCAGAAAAGATACTTGATACAATTTCAATTTTCTTAAATTTACCAAGGCTTGATTTGTGACCTAAGATATGGTCTATCCTGGAGAATGTTCCATGAGCACTTGAGAAAAATGTGTATTCTGTTGTTTTTGGATGGAGTGTCCTATAAATATCAATTAAGTCCATCTTGTTTAATGTATCATTTAAAGCTTGTGTTTCCTTATTTATTTTCATTTTGGATGATCTGTCCATGGGTGAAAGTGGGGTGTTTAAGTCCCCTACTATGAATGTGTTACTGTCGATTTCCCCTTTTATGGCTGTTAGTATTTGCCTTATGTATTGAGGTGCTCCTATGTTGGGTGCATAAATATTTACAATTGTTATATCTTCTTCTTGGATCGATCCCTTGATCATTATGTAGTGTCCTTCTTTGTCTCTTTTAATAGTCCTTATTTTAAAGTCTATTTTGTCTGATATGAGAATTGCTACTCCAGCTTTCTTTTGGCTTCCATTTGCATGGAATATCTTTTTCCATCCCCTTACTTTCAGTCTGTATGTGTCTCTAGGTCTGAAGTGGGTCTCTTGTAGACAGCATATATAAGGGTCTTGTTTTTGTATCCATTCAGCTAATCTGTGTCTTTTGGTGGGAGCATTTAGTCCATTTACATTTAAGGTAATTATCGATATGTATGTTCCTATTCCCATTTTCTAAGTTGTTTTGGGTTCGTTATTATAGGTCTTTTCCTTCTCTTGTGTTTCTTGCCTAGAGAAGATCCTTTAGCATTTGTTGTAAAGCTGGTTTGGTGGTGCTGAACTCTCTCAGCTTTTGCTTGTCTGTAAAGGTTTTAATTTCTCCATCAAATCTGAATGAGATCCTTGCTGGGTAGAGTAGTCTTGGCTGCATGTTTTTCTCCTTCATCACTTTCAGTATGTCCTGCCACTCCAATCTGGCTTGTAGGGTTTCTGCTGAGAGATCAGCTGTTAACCTTATGGGGATTCCCTTATGTGTTATTTGTTGTTTTTCCCTTGCTGCTTTTAATATGCTTTCTTTGTATTTAATTTTTGACAGTTTGATTAATATGTGTCTTGGCGTATTTCTCCTTGTATTTATCTTGTATGGGACTCTCTGTGCTTCCTGGACTTGATTAACTATTTCCTTTCCCATATTAGGGAAGTTTTCAACTATAATCTCTTCAAATATTTTCTCAGTCCCTTTCTTTTTCTCTTCTTCTTCTGGAACCCCCATAATTCGAATGTTGGTGCGTTTAATGTTGTCCCAGAGGTCTCTGAGACTGTCCTCAGTTCTTTTCATTCTTTTTTCTTTATTCTGCTCTGCAGTAGTTATTTCCACTATTTTATCTTCCAGGTCACTTATCCGTTCTTCTGCCTCATTTATTCTGCTATTGATCCCATCTAGAGTACTTTTAATTTCATTTATTGTGTTGTTCATCGTTGCTTGTTTCATCTTTAGTTCTTCTAGGTCCTTGTTAACTGATTCTTGCATTTTGTCCAATCTATTGTCCATTCTATCTCCAAGATTTCGGATCAACCTTACTATCATTATTCTGAATTCTCTTTCAGGTAGACTGCCTATTTCCTCTTCATTTGTTAGGTCTGGTGCATTTTTATCTTGCTCCTTTATCTGCTGTGTGTTTTTCTGTCTTCTCATTTTGCTTATCTTACTGTGTTTGGGGTCTCCTTTCGCAGGCTGCAGGTTTGTAGTTCCTCCTGTTTTTGATGTCTGTCTCCAGTGGCTAAGGTTGGTTCAGTGGGTTGTGTAGGCTTCCTGGTGGAGGGGGCTAGTGCCTGTGTTGTGGTGGATGAGGCTGGATCTTGTCTCTCTAGTGGGCAGGTTCACGTCTGGTGGTGTGTTTGGGGGTGTCTGTGGCCTTATTATGATTTTAGGCAGCCTCTCTGCTAATGGGTGGGGTTGTGTTCCTGTTTTGCTAGTTGTTTGGCATAGGTTTTCCAGCACTGTGGCTTGCTGGTCGTTGAGTGAAGCTGGGTGCTGGTGTTAAGATCGAGGTCTCTGGGAGATTTTCGCTGTTTGATATTATGTGGAGCTGGGAGGTCTCTTGTTGATCAGTGTCCTGAAGTTGGCTGTCCTACCTCAGAGGCAGAGCCCTGCCTCCTGGCTGGAGCACCAAAAGCTTTTCATCCACAGGCTCAGGATAAAAGGGAGAAAAAGTAGAGGGAATTAGTAGAAGTATGAGGAAAGAAAGAAGGAAAGGAGGGTAGGAAGGAAGGAAGAAAGAAAGAAAGAAGCAAAGAAGGAAAGAAGGCAAGAAGGAAAGGAGGGAGGGAGGGAGGGAGGAAGGAAGGAAGGAGGGAAAGAAGGAAAAAAGACAGAATGAAAAAAGATACAGTAAAAATAAAATAAAGTATAATAAAGTTATTGAATTAAAAAATTCTTATTTAGAAGAAAAAAAAAATGGACGGAAAGAACCCTAGGACAAATGGTGGAAGCAAGACTATACAGACAAGATCTCACACAGAAGCATACACATACACATTCACAAAAAGAGGAAAGGGGAAAAAATCATAGATCTTGCTCCTAAAGTCCACTTCCTTAATTTGGGATGATTGGTTGTCTATTCAGGTATTCCACAGATGCAGGGTACATCAAGTTGATTGTGGAGCTTTAATCCGCTGCTTCTGAGGCTGCTGGGAGAGGTTTCCCTTTCTCTTCTTTGTTCTCACAGCTCCCAGGGCTAAGCTTTGGATTTGGCCCTGCCTCTGTGTGTAGATAGCTGGAGGGCGTCTGTCTTTTGCTCAGACAGGATGGGGTTAAAAGAGCCGCTGATTGGGGGCTCTGGCGCACTCAGGCCGGCGGGGACGGAGGTGCACAGAGTGCGGGGCGGGCCTGCGGTGGCAAAGGCCGGCGTGACTTTGCGCCAGTCTGAGGCGCGCTGTGCGCTCTCCCGGGGAAGTTGTCCCTGGATCCCGGGAACCCGGCAGTGGCGGGCTGCACAGGCTCCGCGGAAGAGGGGTGTGGAGAGTGACCTGTGCTCGCACACAGGCCCCTCGGTGGCGGCAGCAGCAGCCTTAACTTCTCCCGCCCGCCTCTGGGGTCCGCGCTTTCAGCCGCGGCTCGCGCCCGTCTCTGGATTCCGCGCTTTCAGCCGCGGCTCGCGCCCGTCTCTGGATTCCGCGCTTTCAGCCGCGGCTCGCGCCCGTCTCGGGTCCGCGCTTTCAGCCGCGGCTCGCGCCCGTCTCTGGAGTTCCTTTAAGCAGCGTTCTTAAACCCCTCTCCTCACGCCCCAGGAAACAAAGAGGGAAGGAAAAGTCTCCTGCCTCTTCTGCAGGTGCAGGCTTTTCCCCGGACTCCCTCCCGGCTAGCTGTGGTGCACTAACCCCTTCAGGCTATGTTCAAGCCGCCAACCCCAGTCCTCTCCCTGCGCTCCGGCCTCAGCTCGCAGCCCCGCCCGCCCCGGCGGGTGAGCAGACAAGCCTCTCGGGCTGGTGAGTGCCTGTCGGCACCGATCCTCTGTGCGGGAATCTCCCCGCTTTGCCCTCCGCACCCGTTGCTGTGCACTCCTCCGCAGCTTCGAAGCTCCCCCCTCCACCTCCCGCAGTCTCCGCCCGCGAAGGGGCTTCCTAGAGTGTGGAAACTTTTCCTCCTTCACAGCTCCCTCCCACTGGTGCAGGTGCCGTCCCTATTCTTTTGTCTCTGTTTTTTCTTTTGCCCTACCCAGGTACATGGGGAGTTTCTTGCCTTTTGGGAGGTCTGAGGTCTTCTGCCAGCCTTCAGTAGGTGTTCTGTAGGAGTTGTTCCACGTGTAGATGTATTTCTGGTGTATCTGTGGGGAGGAAGGTGATCTCCGCGTCTTACTCTTCCGCCATCTTCCGCCTTCTCCCCACAGTGTTCTTATATGATTTTTTGCATCATTGTGATATTTGTTGTTTCTCTTCTTTCATTTCTTATTTTGTTTATTTGGGTGCTCTCTCTTTTTTTCTTGATGAGGCTCCCTAAAGGTTTATTACTTTGTTTATCAGTTTATCAGGTTTATCAATTTTTTTAACCTCTTTATCAGAGTATAATTGCTTTACAATGTTGTGTTAGTTTCTGCTGTATAACAAACAGAACCAGCTATATATATACATATATCCCCATATGCCTCCCTCTTGAGCCTCCCTCCCACCCTCGCTATCCCATCCCTCTAGGTGGTCACAAAGCACTGAGCTGATCTCCCTGTGCTATGCAGCTGCTTCTCACTTGCTATCTATTTTACATTTGGTAGTGTATATATGTCCATGCCACTCTCTCACTTTGTCCCAGCTTACCCTTACCACTCCCCGGGTCCTCAATTCCATTCTCTATGTCTGTTTCTTTATTTCTGTCCTGCCCCTAGGATCTTCAGAACCATTTTCTTTCTTTCTTTTTTTTTAGATTCCATATATATCTGCTAGAATGTGGTATTTGTTTTTCTCTTTGTGACTTCACTCTGTAGTCCTACAGAGTCCTACAGAGAGTCTCTAGGTCCAACCACCACACTACAAATAACTCAATTTCCTTTCTTTTTATGGCTGAGTAATATTCCACTGTACATATGTGCCACATCTTCTTTATCCATTCGTCTGTCTATGGACACCTAGGTGGTTTCCATGTCCTGGCTATTGTAAATAGAGCTGAAATGAACATTGTGGTATATGACTCTTTTTGAATTATGGTTTTCTCAGGGTATATGCCTAGTAATAGGATTGTCAGGTCATATGGTAGTTCTATTTTTAGTTTTTTAAGGAACCTCCATACTGTTCTCCACAGTGGCTGTATCAATTTACATTCCCACCAACAGTGCAAGAGTGTTCCTTTTTCTCCACACCCTCTCCAGCATTTATTGTTTGTAGACTTTGTGATGATAGCCATTCTGACTGGTGTGAGGTGATACTTCATGGTAGTTTTGACTTGCATTTCTCTAATGATTAGTGATGTTGAACATCCTTTCATGTGTCTGTTGGCAATCTGTATATCTTCTTTGGAGAAATGTCTATTTAGATCTTCTGTCCATTTTTGGATTGGGTTGTTTGTTTTTTTGATATTGAGCTGCATGAGCTGCTTGTAAATTTTGGAGATTAATTGTTTCTCCATTGCTTCATTTGCAAATATTTTCTCACATTCTTAGGGTTGTCTTTTCATCTTGTATATGGTTTCCTTTGCTGTGCAAAAGTTTTTAAGTTTCATTAGGTCACATCTGTTTATTTTTCTCTTTATTTCCATTCCTCTAGGAGGTGGGTCAAAAAGGATCTTGTTGTGATTTATGTCAGTGTTCTGCCTATGTTTTCCTCTAAAAGTTTTATAGTGTCTAGCCTTATATTTAGGTCTTTAATCCATTTTGAGTTTTTGTGTATGGTGTTAGGGAGTGTTCTAATTTCATTCTTTTACATGTAGCTGTTCAGGAGGCTGTTTTTTCTCCATTGTATATTCTTGCCTCCTTTATCAAAAATACGGTTACCATATGTACGTGGGTTTATCTCTGGGCTTTCTATCTGGTTCCATTGATCTATAGTTCTGTTTTTGTGCTAGTACCATCCTGTCTTGCTTTTCTAGCTTTGTAAGAGAGTCTGAAGTCTAGGAGTCTGATTCTTCCAGCTCCCTTTTTCTTTCTCAAAATTGATTTGGCTATTCGGGGTCATTTGTGTTTCCATACAAATTGTGAATTTTTTTGTTCTAGTTCTGTGAAAAATGCCTTTGGTAGTTTGATAAGGATTGCACTGAATCTGTAGATTGCTTTGTGTAGTATAGTCATTTTCTCAATGTGGATTCTTCGAATCCAAGAACATAGTATATCTCTCCATCTGTATTTTTTTGTTTTTGTTTTAATTTTTATTGGAGTATAGTTGATTTACAATCTTGTGTTAGTTTCAGGTGTACTGCAAAGTGATTCAGTTATACATGTAATCATTCTTTTTCAGATTTTTTACATATATAGGTTATTACAGAATATTGAGTAGAGTTCTCTGTGCTATAGAGTAGGTCCTTGCTGGTTACCAATCTTATATATAGTAGCATATGTATGTTAATGTCAAGTTTCTAATTTATCTCTCCCTCCATGTTTCCCCTTTGGTAACCATAAGTTTGCTTTCAAAGTCTGTTTCTGTTTTATAAATAATTTCATGTGGCATTTTTTAGATTCCACATATAAGTGATATAACATGATATTTGTCTTTCTCTGACTTACTTCACTTAGTATGATAATGTCTAGGTCCATCCACGTTGCTGCAAATGGCATTATTTCATTCTTTCTTATGGCTGAGTAATATTCCATTGTATATATGTACCACATCTTCTTTATCCATTCATTTGTCGATGGATGTTTATGTTGCTTCCATGTCTTGGCTATTGTAAATAGTGCTGCAATGAACATTGGGGTGCATACAGCTTTTTGAATTATGGTTTGCTCTGGATATATGCCCAGGAGTGGGATTGCTGGG
>NW_020838935.1:0-8180 GCF_003676395.1 Aethalodelphis obliquidens
GTTTTAGAAACCTTTCCCGATCATATGGTATACCAGTCGCTGGGTTTCCCAAGCATGGTTTAGCTGTAGGAAGATTCCCTTCAACCTGGAGTGTTGGGACCCTTGGAATGAGTAGCATGAAGTATTGCATTAAACTTTCGGCAGTTGCTCACCAAAGCTCACCAATCCTCTCAGCCCCAAGTGTCCAGCCTTATGTCTTATCCAGCTGTGGGTTTATATGTGGTCAATCCAGGTTGCATCACAGCCCCTGAGCGAATTTTGTAAGAATTTTTCTCTCTTTCATTGTTTCAGCGTTTTGTTTTTAAAATTTATTTCTATAATGGGGTTTAGCTCATTTTCACTGCTGTGTTTGTGCCGCTCTGCACACACTTGATTCCCTTATGGAGATATATCAATACATGGGTTTTAAGATTCTTATTACTCAGATATATTTCTCTGCGGTGTATAGGGTGTGTTGAGGCCAGTTCATTGAGCAAGGTGTAGATCTTGTCTAATACCTATTTGGTTTATTGAACGGTATCTGTGCTAATTTCAAACTCTGGTTTTATGCATCACCCCACCTCTCCTTTCCCCTTAAGCTGACATAAGTGTGTTTTCTAAATGTGAGACACTGTTCTGTTCTGTAATTCATTTCTTGTGCAGCCATATTTACCCTCCCTCTATAAGTGATATCTTATGATATGTTTCTTTTTCTGTTTGACTTATTTCAAGTAGTATTATCGGACCTAAATCCACTCTTTATCCTTCTACTAGCCTTATTACATTGATTTCATGGTGAAGAGATATTCCATTGTACATAAGTACCACATCTTCTTTATCCATTGTTCTCTTTCCTGGGATATTTAAGGTGTACTGAAGTTGAGGTTCTTGTAAACAGAGTAGCCCTAAACTGTGGTGTGCTTGTGTCTTGTTGATTTTTAGACTTCCCTAGATATACTCCCATGATTGGAAGTGTCCTATGCTCTGTAGCTCTGTTTTTTAGATGATTTAGGAACCACCATACACTTCTCCAGAGTGGCTCTCGGCAGTTCACACACTGCCCATCAGCGTATAAAGGCTCCCTGTTCTCCATGGCCTGTCCTGCATTTCTGGTTTTTACAATTTTTTAGGATGGCCCTTTTGACCGGTGGGAAGTGAGACTTCTTTGTTGTGCACATTTGCATTGCTTGCTTGCTTCGTTGCCCATAAAGTGCGTATGCGTTTTTTCCTGGATATAATCAGGAAAAAATGCATACGCCCTTTTGGGCCAACTGCATCATTGTCGAAATTCTGCCGCTTTTCATGTGCGTTAAAGACGAGTCCAATCTATCTCTTGAAATCTGTTTCTTGCAATTCTGTCTTGCATTCAGATCCTCTTCTTTGCCTTACCTCAACATATTTTTGGACGTTAGTTTTCATTTATAACTCTGCAGGTTTGTGAATTGCAGTGACCCTGAGCTCCATTTTTTAAGTTGCTCTTTTGTGAGCTGGCCTCAAACCCGCAGGATTGCTTCAGGCCCTATTTTGGCTCCGGCGAGGCAGGCTGAGCCTTTCTTTAATTCTTATTCTTAATGGGAAATTAGAGTGATATGTGCCCGTCCAAACCCCTACAACTATTCTCTCATTGGTTCCCCCTCTTCCCGTTCATCCTCCTCACAATTTGCAAAATGTGTGAAACAGAAGTTTAAATGTGCTGATTCTCCAAGTGGGGAGATTCTAAGTAGCGTGGCTGGAATGGTGAACAGGAGCACCAGGAGAGGATAAATGAGGTGCATTTTAGACACATCTCCCGATCACATGGTGTACAGTCCTCTGGGTTTTCCATGCATGTTTTAGCTGTAGGAAGATCCCTTGAACCTGCAGATTTGGGACCCATTGAATGGGTACCAGGTAGTATTACTTTAAAGGGTGTGCATTTCCTCACCCAACCTCACATTTCTCTTAGCGCAAACAGTTTCCAGCCTTATGTCTCATCCTGCTGTGGGTCTAGATGTGTTCAATCCATGTTGCATCACCGTCCCTGAGGAAAAGTTGTAAGAGGTTTTCTCTGTCTCTCTGTCGTTTATTTTTTTCAATTTATTACTCTATTGGTTACAGCTGATTTTCAAAGCTCTGTTTCTTGCTGCTGTACATCCACTTGATTCACGTACAGAGAGACATCAATAAATTCTTTTTCAGATTCTTACCAGTCGTATATATTCTTTTCCGGTGACTTGAGTGTGCTGAGTGCAGTTCTTTTAGCTACCGTGTAGGCCTTGTTGATTATCAGTTTGGTATTTGGAATGGTATCTTTGCTAATTTCAACCTCCTGGATGATGCCTCACCCCTCCCCACCTTTCCCGTTTAGCAGCCTTATGCGTGTTTTCTACATATTTGACTATGTTTTTGTTTTGTAATTTATTTCATGTGTAGCCATTTTGGATTCCACCTTTAAGTGATATCTTATGATATGTGTCTTTTTCTTTTTGAATTCTGTCACTTAGAATGATCATACGTAACTCCTCCGGAGTTGTTACAACTGGCCATATTTCATTGATTTCCAGGCTGAATAATATTCCACTCTACCTAAGTACCACATCTCTATCCATTTTTTCCCTCCAGAGACATTTAAGTTATATCCTAGTCGAGGATCTTTTAAACAGAGAGGGGGTAAACATTGGGGTGCCTGTGTCCTCTCGATTTTTGTTTTTCCCAAGATATACGCCCATGAGTGCAAGTGCCCTATGCTCTGTAGCTCATTTTTTAGATGCTTTAGTAAACACAATGCACTTCTCCAGAATGGCCGTTGGCAATATACATTTCCACTATAAGTCTCACAGGGCTCCCTCTTCTCGTTGCCCTGTCCTGCATTTCTGTTGTTTACGCTTTATGAGGATGGCTCTTCTGACTGATGCGAAGTGATATCTTTTGTAGTATTGACTTCCAGTGCCCACCTGTTTGGTTGGCTAAAAAAGTGTATGCCCTTTTCTTGAATATATACAGAAAAAAACGCATACACCCTTTTTGGCCAACTGCAATGTTGGCAATGTTCAGCTCCTTTTCTTGTGCTTAATGGCGAGTCCTTTCTACCTCCTCAAATCCCTTTCCTGCCATTCTCCCTTGCTTACAAGTCCTTTTCTCTGACTTTCCTCAAGACATTTTTCAGTGATGGATATTTTCAACTCTGCAGTTTTGTGAATTTTACTGCCCCTGAGTTCCATTGTTCAACTTGTGTTTATGGGAACTGGCCACAAAGCAGCGGGATTTCCTCAAGCCCTATACTGTTTCCATGGGCAACCCTAGCCTTTGGTCAATTCGTCTTCCTGATTGGAAATTAGAGTGACATGTGCCTGTCTGAACACCTAGGACTTGTCTCTCATTGTTCCTCATCCTTCCGCTTCATCCTCTGGACAAATTCCAAACTGTACGCAACAGGATGTTGACAGTGCTGACATCTCCAAGTGGGGAGACTGTTAGTAAAGACGCTGGAGGGGTGAACCCGAGCACCAGGAGATGAGGAGATGAGATGCCTTTTCCAAACTCTTCCCGATCAGACGGTATACCATCCTCTGGGTGTGACAGACATGTTTTAGCAGTAGGAAGAGTCCCATTCATGTAAGGAGAACACCAGGGCTTTTTCAAAATCAGTGTCTCCCCGAAACCCAAACTGGGGAAGTTTTTAAGCTACGGCTACACATATGTTCATTAAGGGCCTTGGGAAGTAGGCAGAGTCCAAACTTTAGATGATTGAAGTCTTCAGGGTCAGAAGCACTCACCACCAGCTTCCCTTAGGTTACACTTTAACTGTCATTGATAGATGATGTCAATAAAAATATCTATTCTTTTTCAGATTATTTCCCCTTATAGGTTATTGCAAAATGTTGAGTGTAGTTCCCTGTGCTATACAGTAGTTCCTTGTTGATGATCTATTTTATACATAGCAGTGTGTATGTGTTAATTCCAAACTGTTAATTTATCCCTCCTCCCACCTTTCCCCTTTGGTAATAATAAATTATAAGATTTTATACTTCTCAGAAATGGGGGAGCTGAAAGAGAGGTATCATTTTCAATGGAAAAGCATTTAAAACAAGATTGAAGGTTTAACCAAGATTATTAGATGTACATCCTTGGAAAGAAATCACTTCGTTTCTCTAATATTGACCTGACAAATAAGACAAACCTTTTCACTGAACTTGCTTATAAAAAGTGATGGAAATATCAAATGGAAGTGTTAAAAACATCTTATTTTACCCGAGCCTTATACACTGTTCTATGTTAACTACAGTTTGGCTCACACATCTGTTCATTGAGGTTACAATAGTCTCAATTTCTGTTACTGATCCTCCAGAGTGGACCCCAACAAGTGTCCCCCTGCCCAGTGTCATTGGGGCCAACAGATCGAGACTGAGTTTGGTTCACAAGCAAAGGAAACTTTATATTTTGATCAGAGAATGGAGAGGTGAGAGCATGCACTACCCCGTGGGCTTTGCCTGGGCTGCTGTGTAGAGATCCTGTCAGAGTCAGTGGGAGGGAGGGGGCGGAGCTCTCGAGGGCCAGGTTGGCTGTAGCTCAGGCTCTATATCGTGGAGTCTGCACTGGGCCCCAGGAGCTGAGGTGTCGACCCAGCCATTCTGCACTAGGAAATCTGGTCTGAAGTGCCGGGTGTGGAACCTCTGCATGTGGGACCCTAGGAGCACGTGAAATTAGACAAAGCACAAAGGATAAAAAAGGTTAGACTTGACTTTATTGCCCAGATTCTATTTTTATCTCCCAGGGATTTTTAATGGGCTTTGCTGGGGACAAACCCCTCCTCTGCCTTTTGTCCCGTTCCTCATTCTTGGAGTGCTGAGGGTGCAGACCCTTCTTCTGTAACTGCTGAGTGCTGAGTTGGGAGCCCTCATACCCTGGGGCGAGGGTCAGAGCTTCTCCCCAGCAGCCTCCCGGTGATGTTGATTGTCCCCAGGACCCCTGCCTCCCTGCTCGTCCACCTGAGCACCAGCATTGGAAGTGTTATAGATTCTAATGACCTTTAAGGGTCCAGGAAAGAGATGTGCAGAGACGCTGTGGGGGCCGGTTTCACCCCGCCCCACATTTGTTCGGCCACCTTAGGCTGACCGTTTCTGCCAGCCTAGATGCTCTGACCAGTAGTCTGCGCTTTCTTCAATTAGGCCCCTGAATTAACGTACAAACAGCACCAGGTGTCAGAGCCCTGCCCGCTCAACTCCCAGACAGTCCAGGGTCAGTGGTGATCAAGGACCATGATGGCTACTGAGTCAACAGCCTTTTGAAGTAAACAGGAGTCCAGCCGGTCTTATTGGCCACCATCATCACGGTGTCTGTAGGTTTTTCTATGGTGACAGTGTGGTATACTGTTCCCCCGCCAAGATTATTAGCTCCCCTCTGGGTGCAGTAAGTCCTGCAAGCAGTAGTCTACTCTTTTGGGACACACTCTTGTTGTTTTATGAGAGAAACTCCAGGTCAAGTGATGTTCACACGAGTCGTCATGGTGCCCTGTTGCCCCCGGTTATCTCTCTGGATGTTGGAGTTGGAGGGCCTCCTCACTCAAGGTCGGTGTGCCCACGGAGCGAACCCTGCAACTTCAGGGCATGGTTGGTGGTTAGGATCACCACGTGGGGTCCTTTTCCCTTAGGAGGGAGGTGGCCTTTTGGGCTGCTGATTTCCAGGTTTTTAGATACCGCCAGTATCTTGGCCAGATGTGGCAGTGGGCCAAGCCCCTTGGTGACCGTAGTTTATCCTACCTGGATGGCATTCTTGCATTGTTCCATTTCAAGTGGTCCCAGTTTTTGCACTAATTCTCCAATGGCGATTCACCTTTCACCGGGAATGTAAAGGTCAAAGGGTTTAGCTAAATTAGGGAGTTCCAGGGCAAGGGTCTGAATTGACTGCTCTTTCCATTCTTGAAAGGCCACTTCTGGATTCTATTCAAAAGGATCATCATCTTTTCCTTTCAGTGTTTCATATAGAGGCCCAGCTAGTAGACTGTAGTTAGGGATCCAGAAGCAGCAAACCCTGGCCTCCCCAGGAACCCCTAAGCTGTCTTCTAGTTTTAGAAAGGGGTAAGGCTGAAAATGGTTTCTTCCCTTTCCTGGGATGGGCTTCTCCGAGCTTCTGTGAGAATGAAGCCCAGGCAGGTCACTGCAGTCTGTGATATTTGAGCTTTTTCTTGGACAACTTCTATCCTTTATTGGCTTGGTAGTTCAGAGGCCTCCTTAGTAGGGCTGGCGATCAGAATGTCATCTGCATATTGAAGAAGGGTTTCCTTTTCCAGAGGTAGAACTTTTAGGTCTTTAGCTAAGCTTTCCCCAAAGATGGTGTGGGAATTTTTGCACCCTTGGGGCCAGACGGCCCGGAAGTATTGTTTTAGTTGTATGTTGAGTCCTGCCACTCACAAGCCAAAATTTCTTGTGACTCTGGGACTAATGGAATACAAAAGAAGGCATCATTGAAGACTAATACAGAATACCATGTCCTGGTGGTTGGTAGAATGACCAGCAGGGTGTAGGAATTAGGAGCAACTGGAGGTATATCCTCGGTGGCTTCACTGACTGTCCTGACATCCTTTACCAGGTCCCCAGCAGCCCATGGGGCTCTCGTGGTCAGACCAATCCCAGAATATGGAGCTCACCTGGGCAGGTACCCCACCCCCACCCCAGCCCACGGGGCTCTCGTGGTCAGGCCCCTCCCAGGATACAGAGCTACCCTTGCAGGTACCGTGGCAGGGCTGGGCACACAGGAACCGTGCACATAGCCCTCATCGCAGAGCACCCCCAGCTCACCTGTCGCTCAGAGCTGACACAGAGCACCTCAGAGCAGGACTTGAACTAACAAACAGCAGCTGTGACAGGTCTGTGACCCTGGGCATCACTCCGTGAGGCCTCCCTCCACCTGGTCTTCCAGAGACTTCCACTGCACCCGGGGCACCAGGCCTCTGTCTCCAACCACCACCCACCCCTCCTCTCCCTGACTCCTGGGTTCCTCTCATTAGGAGAGGGTTTTCTTGAAGTTGTCTCCCACTCATGGGCCAGATAAAACGATTAGAAAACAAGCCAGAGCTGCAGCCCCTTGTCTATCCTGACTCTCAAGAGCCCACACCTGTTCCTTGGACCTGGCCGGTTCAGCAAGTTCCATTTTCTGCAACTGTGAGCCCCTGAGGGGTGATGATTGGTTGACCTGGGCAGCCTGACCGTGCGGGCCAGCCCTCCCCAGGTGTGCCTGGATTGAGGTCAATATAAACACGGCTCCAGGCAGCAAGAGCCCCTGCAGCTCTTCCTGACGCCATATTCTCTGCCCTGTCAGCAGTCTCGGGGCTGGGCTGGTGGGTGGGAGTGAGGGGCCACGGCTTTGTGGGTGGCCCGGTGGGAGTGGGCTCTGCTGGACTTTCTGCAGGAGTTGCTGTGCTGCCACCTGCTAAAGAAGAGGATGTGTCACCCATACCTTACGCTGGAATTTCTCCCTGGGAAGAGGTGAGGAAGGAGAAAAGCAGTGGGGGCCTGGACAGGACGGGTATCTCAGGCAGGGAAATGTAAAGCTTCCAGAAGAGCACCCGGGGCCAGGACAATCCTTGCTGGCCTGCAGGCACCAAGTCGGATGGTGGGCTGTCGCTGGTGTGGATCTATGGCCCTTCCTCTAGGCTTTCAAGTCCTTGTACATATTCAGGTGTTTTACCTGAGAAGAGTGGGAACAGTTTAGCAGTAGCTGGCCTGGGGCTCAGCTCGCGTTTACTCACAGACGCCTCGGCACGGTCCCCCAGCTTTGCAATGAGGACGCTCCTTGCGGGGTTGGGGGCTGCTGGCTGCATGCGAGACGATTCCCCACCTCTGACCAACTTCAGAATTGTTTACCAGTGGAGCAAGTGCCCTGATAGGGTTTTCCTCTGTATAACTGGTGGGTTCTGTGTTTTTGTTCTTTTTTGGTTCAAGGTAGATTTTATTCCTCTTTTGTACTTATAGATATAAGCATGGAAATAATTCATTCATATAAATACATGTATGTGAAGGGAATAACTTTTTTCCGTTTTTTAAAAAATCTTATTTATTTTTTAATTTTTAACTTAATTTTATTTATTTTCTATACAGCAGGTTCTTACTGGTTATCTATTTTATACATATAAATGTATACATGTCAATCCCAATCTCCCAACTCCTCCCACCGCCACCCCCCCCACGGCTTTTCCCTCTTGGTGTCCATACATTTGTTCTCTA
>NW_020838936.1:0-8152 GCF_003676395.1 Aethalodelphis obliquidens
ACTTTTAAACAAAGACACTAGTCGCCGATTGGTTGACTTTTAAACAGAGACACTAGTCGCCGATTGGTTAACTTTTAAACAAAGACACTAGTCGCCGATTGGTTGACTTTTAAACAGAGACACTAGTCGCCGATTGGTTGACTTTTAAACAGAGACACTAGTCGCCGATTGGTTAACTTTTAAACAGAGACACTAGTCGCCGTCTAATTGGTTGTACGGTTGCGGGGGGGGGGGTCAGCAAGCGTAATTACAGAAGCGAGAGCGGCTGGTTAAGTTTCGGTTTCCTGAGGTTTTGTTTCTCAATTGGAAATACTTAAGGCGGGGCCATGGTCGCAAAAAGAAATAGTGCAAACAGGAGGACTGATGCGACCCTAACAGTGCTGCGGCCTCCACCAGCCCAACGGCAGGGCGGCGGGAGGCTGTGCGCCCAACTTCAGGCGGCGCTCCCAAATGTGGCAAGCCCAGCGCTGCGCCCTGGAATGGCCCTTTTTCGGCCCTTCTCCTCCGGAAAGAACAGAAAAGAAATTCCGGGCGTCAACTCAGTCCTATTCCCACCAAAGTAGAACATAGCCCCCTCATTCCCCCCTTTCTCATGAACCAGAGGAGCCAATCTTGGGTCCTCAAGGCTCAGTTTCTTCAATTTCTGAGGCCTCGCAGGGCTGATATTGTGTTCTTAATATCATTAGCTGAACTGTATTTATTCTTTCGCGAACAAAATTCATGACTTTACTGAGTATACAGGGGCCTATAGTGAGGAGGAGAAGGAGGCATAGTAGAGGGCCCAGGATGGGGAGGAGGAAGGGGAGCATCCCATGAAATCCTGACCAAAGGGGATTATCCGCTAATTCTTGCCGGCGGCGAGCTAGGTCTTCCTGGAGCTGGTGGATCTTGTTTCTTACAATGCCTGATTTATTCGCATAGAAACAACATTTTTCTTTTAGGGCGAGGCATATCCCACCCTGTTCAGCTGTCAGCAAGTCTAAGCCCCTCCTATTCTGTAGGACCACCTCGGCCAGCGAATCTAATTGGTCCTGTAAGTCCTGAATGGTCCCAGAGAGAGTTTCTACATCTTCTATTAATTGCCTAGACAGCTGACTATATGAGTGAAGGGAGACCCCAAGACCCGTACTTCCTGTGGCCACAGCTCCTGTAATTCCTAATCCTACCAGGAGGGGTATGACTGTAATGGCTCGTTTGGTTCTCCCTGCCCAAAGGTCAAAGCTGGGAATGGGCAATGGGGTGTCTCCCGAGATTAGGTCTACATTGGGGAGGAGGGTGGCTAGGTTGCAGACCCCTGTCCAATTCGGGGGTAAATAGGTGTATGCTAGGTTATTTCCACAGACAAAAACAGTGGTGTTAGGACTACAGAGGGAGGAGTTCACGGGGATATACTGACTACATCCAGTGGATGAAAGGATTCCCAAGTCAATACTGGCGTTAGAGAGGGAATCGTTCTTAACAAAGCATGAGGTATTAAAGGTGGTTGAAAATTTTGAAAATTGTATGGGGAACGGCTCGGGGAGTAAAGTAGGGTTACATCGTTCGCTGATGTTTAAATTGGCGAAGGTGGGGATGGCTATAGGGCGGGGCGGTCCTTGAGGAAGGCAGAGCCAGCAATCCTGTGCTAAGTTGGGGTTGGTGGCATTCAAAAGCGCAAAAGTAGCTTCTAGTATGGACATGGTCTGGGAGTCCAATTCAGAGGGATCGGCCTTAGGGAGAATTAGGGGGTGGTAGCTGAGCTGTGGGTACAGATGCCGATAGACCTCTTCTATTTGTCTTCGGGTTTCTATCTGGCGCACTGCGTCCTGGGGCCCCCCACCGTCTGACATATGTGTGGGGGCCCTGGTATTCCAGCATACCGGGGTCCCGGGGGTGCCAGTGCATCCAGCCTGAAGGTATTTATTATCATCACTAATGGTGGGGCTTTTATTATTCTGTAGTATGGCTGTGAAATAAGTCTTGTTATTGGCCCCTATACATTGCTGGTAAGAGGAATAGCACATGCTATGCATTGATTCCTGGAAGGTAGAACAGGGGCAAGTAGCTCGAGGGGGGAGTGGCTTAGGCTTATGGTAGCATTGCCAGTTTTGAGAGGCCCCGGTAACCCTATATTCCTGAACAAGATACGCAGTTATGCTCCCGCAGTCCTGCATATGAGTATATCCTCGGGGAACAACAGGAGTCTCCATAGTACCTCCCCTGCACTCGCACGGTGCACCATATAGTAGTTGTATTAAAGTATTCTTATTGGGGGGAGGGCTGAATCCTCCCCTCGTGGCCCGAGGGTTGAGGGTTAGGACTATCATTAGGGCTATCAGCAGTACCTTGGTCATCATGGGGGAGGGTACGGCGCAAAGTCAGTTTGAGGGGATTGTTCTTACTCCGGTCAACAGTCCAGGTGACATCAGCTTTAGTGGACTTGATGAGGTCAGAAAATGGGTCCACCGGCTTGACGTGTGTGTAATGGATCCAGGCAGCTATGCTGTCCACCTTGATGGCTGTCGGCGTTGTCAGGATGATCTGGTAAGGTCCTTTCCACCTGGGTTCTAGGGTCTCTTGTCGATGGCGTTTGACAAGGACCCAGTCACCTGGCCGGAGCTGGTGTGGAGTAGGTGGGGGTCCTGTTGCATATAGCTCTTTTAGTTTGGGCCAGATTGTCTCGTGTATCCGCTGTAAGGCTTGGAGGGAAGACAGGAAATTATTTTCTGGGTCCAATTGGATAAGGTTAGTCTTTAGATTAGGGATGATAGGAGGAGGCCTACCATGCATTATTTCGTAGGGAGTAAATCCTAGCTTATAGGGGGAATTTCGCACCCTAAACAGAGCGTAGGGGAGTAGGACTACCCAGTTAGCGCCAGTCTCCATGGTCAATTTAGTCAAGGTCTCTTTTAAAGTTCTATTCATCCTTTCTACCTGTCCTGAACTCTGGGGGCGGTATGCACAATGTAATTTCCAATTAGCCCCAAGTATGGAAGCCAGATCCTGACTTACCTTAGAAACGAAGGCTGGCCCGTTGTCGGACCCTATCATAACTGGAAAGCCATACCTGGGCAGGATCTCTTCTAGTAGCTTCTTAGCTACTATTTGTGCAGTCTCATTCTTGGTTGGGAATGCCTCAGTCCAACCTGAAAAGGTATCTATAAACACCAGTAAATATTTATACCCATATTTGCCAGGCTTTACCTCTGTGAAGTCCACTTCCCAGTAGGCTCCAGGCTGGTTTCCTCTCTCCCGGATGCCAGTGGTTGGCGGGTGGGTGCTGGCATTATGGAGTTGGCAGACTGCACAGTCAGCAACCAGTCGTTCAGTCTTCTCGGAGACATTTTTAATTTTAAGTCCAGTCTGCCTGATGAGATCCTGTAGCCGTCGGGCGCCCAAGTGGGTGCTACGGTGGATCCGTTCAAGGACCAGGGTTCCTAGTCTCTCAGGAAGGAGGATATTGTTCTTAGCGTCCCGCCACCATCCGTCTCTAACCTGGGTTAGAGGGAGCCTGCTCATCCATCTGATGTCATCCTCCGAGTAGTCGGGTTGGGGCGGTAGTTCCCGGGGGCCTGGATCCGGCAGTTGCAGGGGAAGTAATGGTATTGGAGTGTGTGCCGCCTTTCGAGCCATCTGGTCTGCCAAATTGTTGCCTCGGGCGACTGGATTCGTGGGTTTTTGATGCCCCGGGCAGTGTACAATGGCTAGCTTTTTGGGTTCCCATATGGCCGCTAGCAAGGCCAGGATTTCCTCTTTGTTCTTGATGTCTTTGCCCTCTGCTGTGAGTAGTCCCCGCTCTCGGTATATTGCCCCATGTATATGTGCGGTAGCGAAAGCATACCGGCTGTCTGTGTATATGGTAGCTTTTTGGCCTTTGCTCATCTTGAGAGCTTGGGTCAGGGCAATTAATTCAGCTTTTTGGGCTGAGGTCCCTGGGGGGGAGAGTCTCTGCCCATATCACCTCAGTTTCTGATGTTACTGCTGCCCCCGCATACCTCTGACCTTGCTGGACAAAGCTGCTGCCGTCAGTGAACCATGTGACTTGTGCATCCGGTAGGGGCTGGTCACGTAGGTCTTCCCGAACCCCATGGATCTGGGCCAGTACCTCTGCACAGTCATGGAGTGGGGAGTCCAAATCTGGGTCAGGTAATAGGGAGGCAGGGTTTAATGCCCGCGGCAGAGTGTAGCTGATTCTGGGGGGATTTAACAGTAGACCCTGGTAGTGGACCAATCGAGCATTGCTCATCCATCGGTCGGGAGGCTGTTTGAGAACCCCGTCGATGGCGTGGGGGGTGGTGACATGTAACTCCTGCCCCATAGTTAGTTTGTCAGCATCCTTTACCATTAGGGCCGTGGCGGCGATCATCCGGAGGCAAGGAGGCCAGCCGGCAGCCACTGGGTCCAATTTTTTTGATAGGTAAGCAACAGGCCTGGGCCAAGGACCGAGGGGCTGGGTCAACACGGCCTTAGCTATGCCTTTGCTTTCATCTACAAAGAGGTGGAAGGGTTTGGAGACATCAGGGAGACCCAGGGCGGGTGCGGAAAGCAAGGCAGTTTTGATCTGCTGAAATGACTGCTCAGCCTCTTCTGTCCATTCAAAGGGCGTCTGCTCTTTGGTGGCTAGGTATAGCGGTTTGGCCATTTCAGCAAATTTGGGTATCCATAAACGGCAGAACCCAGCCGACCCCAAAAATTCCCTCACCTGTCGAGGCGTGGTGGGTCTGGGGATGCGGAGGACGGTTTCCTTCCGTGCATCTGTGAGCCATCGTTGCCCCCCCTTTCAATAGGTATCCCAGGTAAGTTACCTCAGGCCTGCAGATCTGTGCTTTCTTGGCAGAGGCTCGGTATCCCAGGGTGCCGAGAGTCCGTAGGAGGTTTCTGGTTCCCTGCAGGCAGGCTTCAGCGGTCTCAGCAGCTATTAAGAGATCATCAACATACTGCAGGAGGGTTACATTGGGGTTTTGTCTCCGGTACTCACTGAGATCCTCGTGTAGGGCCTCATCAAACAAGGTAGGCGAGTTTTTGAATCCTTGGGGAAGTCTGGTCCAGGTGAGTTGTCCGTTTATACCTCTCTCGGGATCTGACCATTCGAAGGCAAAGAGTTCTTGACTTTTGGGCGCCAAGGGTAAACTAAAAAAGGCATCTTTGAGGTCCAGCACAGTATACCATTGTTTTTCTGGACTAAGGGCGCTCAAAAGAGTATATGGATTGGGCACAGTAGGATGGATGTCTATGACCCGTCTGTTAACTTCCCTCAGGTCCTGCACTGGGCGGTAGTCTTTACTGTTAGGTTTGCGGACTGGCAGCAGGGGTGTATTCCAGGCCGACTGGCAGGGACGCAGTATCCCCAGGTCAAGAAGCCGGCGAATATGAGGAGTGATACCAGTCTTGGCCTCTAGGGGCATGGGATATTGTCGGACACGTGCAGGATCTGCCCCCGGTTTGATCTCTATGAATAGGGCTGGGCGATGTTTGGCTAGTCCCACCCCCCCTGTTTCTGCCCATGCTTCGGGGAACTGCTGAAGCCATGACTCTATATCTTGATTTTGGGAGGGTGGTTCCTGGTGAAGTCGGTACTCATCTTCCAAGTTCAGGGTGAGCACAGATATGGGTTGGTCGTGAGGGTCTGTTACGATTGGCCCCTCTGGCCGAAAATGAATTTGTGCTCCCATTTTAGTGAGTAAGTCTCTCCCCAGTAAGGGGCAAGGGCTATCAGGAATGACCAGAAAGGTATGGGTTACCCTTCCCGTGCCCAAGTCCACAGTTCTCTGAGTGGTCCAAAGGTAACGTTTGACTCCCGTAGCTCCCTGGACCCAGGAGGATTTGTTAGAAATTTTCCCGTGGGGCTTAACCAAGACCGAATGCTGTGCCCCTGTATCCACCAGGAATTGGACTGGTTTCCCCTCCACTCGTAGGGTTACCCTGGGTTCGGGGAGGGGGTCCGAACCCCGTCCCCCCTAATTTGTATCATGTGTAAACAGGACTGGGGTGGCGTTCGGTTGCCATTGCCCCTGGTCGGGGCGCGGCTGCCTTTTCTTGGGGCATTCCCGAGCCCAGTGGCCCTTTTCCCTGCAATAGGCACATTGATCTCTGTCCAATGGTCGCCTGGGAGGTCGAGTGGCTGGGGGGCCCTCTTGATCTTTCTGAACAATGGCGGCCAGGACTTTAGTCATTTTCTCAGTGGCTTTAAGTTGTTTATCCTCTGGGGCGTCTCGGTTATTAAAGACGCGCTGGGCGATACGGAGTAAGTCCTGTATCTGTTTGCCCTCCAGATCTTCTAACTTCTGGAGTTTCTTTTTAATATCAGGGGCTGCCTGGTTAACGAAGGACATTACAATGGCGGCCTGATTTTCGGGGGCCTCTGGATCCATAGGGGTATACTGTCTAAAGGCTTCCATTAATCTTTCTAAATAAGAGGAGGGACTTTCTGTTCTACCTTGTACAATTGAATATACCTTGGCCAAATTAGTGGGCTTGCGCGCGGCAGCCCGGAGACCCGCCATTAGAGTCTGGCGATAAATGAGCAGTCGTCCCCTACCTTCTCCGGTGTTATAGTCCCAATCATCCTGCGGGGGGCGAGTTAAGGGAAAAGCTGCATTGATGAGGTCAGGGTTAGCGGTGGGTTGACCATTATCTCCAGGAACCAGTTTTCTCGCCTCCAGCTGGATTCGCTCCCGTTCTTCGGTAGTGAATAGGATCCGGAGGAGCTGTTGGCAGTCATCCCAGGTGGGCTGATGAGTGAACATAACGCTATCTAGAAGAGCTATCAAGTCTTTAGGATTATCAGAAAAACGGGCATTCTGGGTTTTCCAATTATATAGGTCACTGGTAGAGAATGGCCAATACTGGAGTCGGGGGTTCCCTGTCTCATCGGGAGGGCCTATTTCTCGCAGGGGTAGGGCTATGGTGGAATCAGGATGGCGGAACCCTGGGTCGCGCTGAGTGCGTCCGCGAGTGCGCCCAGCCGGTCCCTGGGAATTATTTTCATTGGGCAGGGGGACCGGTAGCGCCTCTGCCTCTCGGTCCTCCGGTTCTGGCCTGGGTGGCCCTCCGGGAGGGGCCGCAGGAGGTTCTACCAAGGGGAGAGGAGCAGAGCCAGGAGCAGGAAGGGGGACTGGTTGTGGGGCCAAAGGAGGAGATTGATATGGGGGGGGTTCTAGGAGAAGGAGGTCTTGGCTGTCAGAGAGTATGGGTGCAGTTCGGGTCTGAGGCTTGGGAGGTTTAGTTGGTCGGGCCGCAAGGATCTTATATGACCCTGATGACAAAAAGGGGGTCATCCAGGGAAGAGGGTTTTCTACCAGGTCCTGCCATACCAGGATGTAGGGGATCTGGTCCGGATGGCCTTCTTTTCCTGGCAAGAAAACTCTAGATTTAACTTTTAGGATTATAGGAAGACAAAAGGTACCCTCGGTGGGCCAGCCAACCCCGAAAGTTGGCCATTCAGAGCGGCAGAAGGTAATTAGTTTTCTTTTCCGGATGTCCAGACTGAAGTTGTGTCCTCGGGACTTTACATCCCCGAAATTAGCGAGAAGGAGGGAGAGGGGGGTACTCTGTGCTTGGCCCATGTCTAGGTCCTGGAAGAGATTGATTAGAAAAGGTTACTCTGAAAACAAAAGTGATTAAGAGCAGTCCCAATAGCGGAGTCTGTAAAAGGAGGAAGGGGAGGTTATCGCGTGCGCGCTTCAGATGGGCTGTCCGCCCCAGATGGGTCGTGGTGGACGTCTCCAACCACACCCGACTAGGTGTCCTATAGCGCGTCCGCCAGGACTGTCCTAGTCCCCAAAACAGAAGGTACCCTGAGCCGGCTTACTTACCGATCGGTTGTCAGCGATGACCCGTTGACCTGATGTCTGGTGGGCTTGGGGGCATCCCGGACGAGCCCCCAAATGAAATGCCCGAGGTCGCGAGGCCCCTCCACAAGACCACCAGAGTCGAGAGTCAAAGCCAAACGGCAAGGGTCATTTATTGCAGGTTCGAACCTGGACCTCCGCGCACTCGTTGCCGGTGACGCTAAGAGGTGCTGGCGGAGTTTAGTACAGCTCTTTTATAGACCGGTACAAACATAGTTGCCGATTGGTTGACTTTTAAACAAAGACACTAGTCGCCGATTGGTTGACTTTTAAACAGAGACACTAGTCGCCGATTGGTTAACTTTTAAACAAAGACACTAGTC